>NW_010426375.1:19040-48944 GCF_000710305.1 Buceros rhinoceros silvestris | reverse complement strand
TTGTAAAGAGTGAGCAGTAACTTGCGTGCACTCAGATCATGAGTCACTCATTTCTGTTCTCCTTTAGTGGTGAGGAGCGTGGACAATGTGCTGGAGCCTTTAACTCCTAAAAATAAGGTTCCTGCAGGAGATGTGGAAACAGCAATTGTGTTTGCAAAAGTGGTTTCAGCAATGGAGGTAGGACTCCCAACAGGCGTGTTCAGCACTGAGAGTAGGCGATGGATTTAGCCGAGGAAAGTAAGTGATGAAAGACATTTAGAATCAGGGTGTGCCTCCCAGACGGAGGGCAAGTGGCTCCACTTTATACGTAAACACACGCAGCTATGGGGTACTGGTACTGACCTGAAACTCATTGTTTATTTGTGCGAAGTGCTGCTTATTATTAGGTACAGATGACTATTGTACGTGCCTGTAAAAAAGAAACAAGTAGAATTCTTAAAGTTAGCTGCATACAGAAACAAAGTTGTCACTTCCCAAGGACAGGAAAAATCTTACTAAGCACTGCAAAATCAAGGGAGGTCTTTCAGGCTTCAACAGGCTCTCCCAGATAGCATGTAGCATGTTCTACCAAATGCTGGCTGTCTCTCGAAATCTTCTCCTAGCTGCACAAAACCTCAAAGTAAATCTTAAGAAGTGGCTTGCAGTCTGATCAGGGTACGTGATAAGCGAAGGGCAAACTCAGCAGTGCTAATGGGGAATGGCTTTGTGCCAGCAGTTTTTTCATCTGCGCGAGCAAGAGATCGCCCCATGTTGTTGTGGCTGAAATGTGTTAACAAAATAAAGGAATTGTTTTGTTCTGAAACGATACAAACAGTATTTTCACTTTTCCGAAAGTGTAAATATAATATTTTATAGGTAGCACCACTTGAAAGTATGCTTAGCATAATTTCTGTGCTAGTAAAGCTTCACAAACCATTCAAAGGGAGAATAGAACTAAAGAGCTGAACAACAAAAGCAACATTGGAAAAAATTGCCTGGGGAAAGAACTTTATAATTTCTCCTATCTAGTTCTTTTGATTAGACACACAACATCGGGTTGGAGCGGGAGGCTCTTTCTCAGAGTCTAGAGTAGGTGAATGAAGTTTGCTGTATTTCTAAATAGTGGTCTTTCCAAATCCATTGCAGGCAGATAAATCCCCCCCGAACACTGCAAAAGCCAATGTGATTTTGCTCAGGACAGAGAATCCCCATGGACATGGAGGCAGGGGTGGAAATCTGCCTTAGACCTAGAGAATGGCGGGAGAGAATCGAGCATGGGCGAAATTAATGCCTGCGTGAAAACTCTGACTTGGTTTAAAACCAGGCTGGACTGAAGCATCTTTAGTCTTCTGCACAGTTCAAGCTAGGCATAACCAGAGCTGCAGATTCGTGTCTGTTCCTCCATGTTTTTCTTAAAACTCCTGTGAGGTTGTTTAGCATTGGATTGAAATTTGGGCTTTGTTTGTGACGGAGACATTGGAAGTAGTCATTCCATATACATTTGGCTTTGGGCTTATTTCGTATCCCCACACTATGTGGTTTAGGCTTGTTTGTCATTTGCTGGCAGCAGAAGCAGAAAGATAGATATACCCTGAAAAAGGGGACTGCTTTGGTGGTAACTGGAATCTTAAATGCTGTAATGGTGACGCTCTTGGTTTCTGAGGACTTTCCGAGCCAAGTGCAAGAATTTAAAGTGGCTTTCTATGTGCGCTCTTAGTCTGGAGCCAGGCAGAGCTGTGCTGTGAATGTGGTTCAGGTATCATTATATCTAACCAGATATCGTACGTTTGACAAAGTGCACTGGCACTTGAATTCCTTATTTGTTCTTTTATCTATATACAGAAGAAAGCAGTAGATGCCTTTGAAACTGTTCACAGCAAACATTGCATCACATGAAAGGAATGAAAAGGCCTGGCTTGATCTGCTGGTCTCATCCATGGTGGTTACGTCCTGGCCTAAGAGCTGCCATCTTCACTCACTGCGTTGCTGCCATTTAGGCCTTGCAGATCATCAGTCCTTTATGGCTCCCCTGGGAAGTGCAGGGGGATCCAGGTCAGCAGCACTTTGGGTGCATTGATGGTCATCTTTTTTGAGGTTTTCTTTGGATGTAAGCAGTCAGCTCAGAAAGCTTTGGGCTTCATGTGCAAAGGCCAACACTTTTTTGTGCTATTCGAGTTGAACAAATGCCATGACATGAAGGCAGTGGTAGCACCTGGACGAGCCGTCCTTCCAGCCTCCTGCACTGGTCTTTCCTGTGACCAAATGGAGCAGAGCTTTTAAAAAATAGAAAGAAAAAGAAAGTGGTAGCTTCTGTTGTTACTTTTTTTTTTTTTTCTACTCATTATACATTCTCCTTCCAAGACAGGGATGAAACTGTTTTTTACTGACCAGTATGCAAGGCAGTATAGAGTCAAAGCGGTACAAATCATTGAGGATACAACTGGGGGCAGCCACAGTCCTCTGCTGGGCTCTAGTAATTCATACTTGGATTTGCTCGTGTCTGTCATTGCTTGCTTATGATGATAATGCTTATGGAGATGGAGCTTAGCATCTTTTTGTTTTGTTAGAAGACAAGGATCCTTAAGCCCCATGTATTTAAATGAACTCATGTAATTCATAGGAGCTAAAGGATGAAAAAATACAGGATCATAATTATTTTTGCCCAGAAAAGAATCCGTTAATCCTACCATCCCTTCATTGCTAGCAGCAGTCACAAAAGCAAATCACTGAGGACCTCAGGCAATAATTTTTTAGAGAGCTTTTTGCACTTTCTTGACCCCTTCTCTGCTCTGCTGTGATGGGAAAGAAAGAGCAGAAATGGGAGATAACTGAGAGTGTTACTCCATGCTGGGAAGTAAGTATGCGTGAACCGGGCTGTCGTCCCACTCAGACCAAAGCCAGCTCCGTGACCTCCCTCCATGGGCTGAGGAGTCAGCCTGCTCTGCAGCTTCACTCTGCAGCAGGTGTAGCAAACAAAATCAGCTGATCGCCTAATTCCGATGGGTCAGATAGGTTTGCTTTGGAAATAGGCAATTCCTTCAGCATCAGTTTGCTGATAATAAGCAATTTATAGTACTTAGTGGTCAAACGTTAGAACTGAACTGCTTTTCTGTTCAAAATAATTCTGCAGATTCTACTGCAGATATTAATGCTGTGTGAAACAATCACTAGTAGGTTCAGAATGCACAGTTGGCACTGTGATCTGTATTAAAAATTCAGATGTGCCCAGTCTAATGCTCTAATGTTAAACTTATTCTAAATATAATCAGATGTTTCTGATAAACCAACAAGTAAACCTGGTGTATAATTTGGAGTCACAGATCATTGAAGTCAGCGAATGCATTTTACTAATTTCATATGGAAACTTGAAGGTCGGGTGGAACAGCAGGGGAGGTTTTAAAACAACGTGACACGTATTTACATCAGAGTTTGCTGTAAGAGAACTGAGAAGCTGGGTCTCAAAATACTTTCTGAGAACAATCCCCTCCCCCCCGCCCCCTGTTGTTGCCTGGACCCTCCCCTGTGATTTTATGCAAGTATAAAATGGGAGCATGGTCATAGCAGTAAAGCCCAGACAGAAACTGAGGACCTCAGGTGATGATGCTTAACTTCTGGGTTAAAAGAAAGTGCAGGCTTTGTCATGCACGAGGAACAGACCAACATGTATCTCAAA
This sequence comes from Buceros rhinoceros silvestris, assembly GCF_000710305.1. Classification (NCBI taxonomy): domain Eukaryota; kingdom Metazoa; phylum Chordata; class Aves; order Bucerotiformes; family Bucerotidae; genus Buceros; species Buceros rhinoceros. The sequence goes on along the minus strand of NW_010426375.1, from coordinate 45,292 downwards.
GGCTCAAAACCAAGCCAAGAAACAGAATCTGTCTTCAATGAAAAGACAAAAAAAGAACAAAGCCAAACCCTTCCAATTTTTGAAGCATTCCTGGGCGTTTGGGAGCCTTTTTACACTGAGGAGTTAAGCTCGGCCTTGCTAACCCTGTTAATGGATGCTGTTGCTCTCTTGGCTTTACCTTGTTTAGCAGGAAGGGAGGAGATGAAGCAGAGCAGAGGAGAGCGAAGGGAGTTCAGGGGTGGCTGGGGAAGAGAAGAGGCAGCAGTGCCTGGCAGTCCTCTGCGGATTTGATGCCTACCCTCAAATGTAGTCTGAAATCTTCAAAACATCAACTTGGCAAAACAACCTTTCTCCAACTTGCCTTCTCTTCAGCTGTGGTAGGCCTTTTTAAGTCTGTTTATGTTGCAAGTTGTAACACAGGGTGAAATGAAGGAAGGACATTTAATTAATTACTGGGAAGTAATAAGTGTCTGGGAATCAGAATATTTTAAGAGTCTCAGACACTGTTTTACAGGAAGCTGGTTTCTCTCTGAAAGCCTTTGTGGCTTCTATAGGTATGATTAACTGGGCCTTTTACTCAGGTGCAGGTTCCTTTTGCTTTTATAACTTGCTTCAATACAACATGTGCTTGTACGAGCTCCACAAGCAGCATATTTTGGTCCTAAATGTAATTCAGTTTACCAGAAGGATAAAAATCTGCTACAGGAGGTCTTGGAGCTGAGGCCACATTTTCTGAGGGGCTAGCCTTAGCCTCTAAAAGGGGTTCCTTGCAAACGGTGGAGAAGGAATGACGTGGGTAGAAAGTCCTGCATGCTTTGCTGCAATTACTGTGCCTGAATTGTATTGTGATATTGCTGTACACCGTGGGCTGCAGCACCTCTTTCCTTGAGCTTTCTTATTTAAAGGAATGGTTACAAAAGTGTGATTTTCTAAATTGTGACACCTAGAATATCAGTGTTCATGGTGGCTTCTTCTCCAGAATAAATGTTTTTGTCAAAAAGACTTTTTGAAAACATGGTTAAGAAACACAAAACAAGAAACTAGCCAGCCTCACAAGGCCATAGTGTACACCAGAAAATCAAGATGCTGGCTCTGTGATAGGAATAGTGCTGTGAGCTTTGTCAACACAGGAGAGCCGGCTGTTACTTCAGCTAGTCCTTGTCAGAGAAGTGGACCGTTTCGGGGTGTATGGTACAACGCTTCCCTACCACCTGGGTATGACGGAAGAAAATGTGTGTAGTTGAAATCATTATGTCTGTGAGATTCCTACTTTTGCAGAGAGTTTGCTTCCTTTGATTGTGAGTTACAGTTATCGGTACTGCATTCCTTTCGGGGAATTAAAAAAAAAAAAGTGATCTCCCTGCTGTAGACCACACGAGGCTCTAGCACTGCTGAGAGGTCATTGTGCTCTGCCGTCTGTCTCTTAAGGTTACTGTCCTTTCCCAGTACATCCCAGTTAATGAGCACTTACAAAGAACGTTGTTGGAATTGTGGCTCCCCAGTCTTACAGCACTGCCCCTTTGCCTTGATGGCAGTGAGCTGTGTCTCCTGAAGTCTGTCATTTGGTAGCTTTTCATGCCGGGATACCTCCTGCAGTGTGGTGTTTCCACAGACACTGTGAGCAGCTGTGTTGCTGCTGTACTCGGGCCACGCCGCTGCTGAGATTCACTGACTGCAGAAATTCAGTTGCATGGCTCGGAGCAGAATCCACCCCGGTTTGGACAAAGGTTAAGTGCTGAGGGTTATATGGAGCAGGCGGGAAGGAGAGGTGGGCAGTTTCATTTGGAAGGGTCAGAGTCGTTCAAGAAAAGAGCAGTCCATTCCAAGAGCTGTGGATTTTTCTTAACATGGATACTGTGTATGAGAAGTGTCTTCTGTCAACAGCAGGTTGAGGGAACAAAGTACTTGGGAAGCTGCTGAATAATGAAAAAAATGAAAGTGAGTGATGCAGATCAGTCGTGAGCTAGTGCTTTCCCAAAGTGTTTCTGTTCTCTGCCACTGCTAGCTAAAATGGATTATCTGCATAGAACTCAATTACAGTTTTCTTTTTTTTTTAATCCTTGGACCAGTAATTTCAAGTACTGTGACATCACATCCCTGCTTTGGGAGGCAGTGACCATTTTTGATGAAGCTTTTTCCAGTGAACAGTAGAGCTGTGCTGGGTGGGATGGCATAGGAGAGCCGTGCCGGTGAGGTGCCGCTCGTGGTCGGCAGAGTGCGTCCAGAGCCTACGCATTTGCTGTCTTGCCTTACTCAGTTCTGACTGCACTACTGAAATATGTGGTCCAATGACCTACTGCAGAGGTTTTTTTCCTTCTAAGGGCCACCCTCTGGGTCAGGCAAAGGTTCTGGCCGTGCAGCCTCCAGCTCTTCTCAGCATCCAGACTTATCAGCACTGGAGCAGGAGCCAGGCGTGCTCCATGTGAATGTGCTACTATGGTGTGCACAGCGTATTTCATGTGCACTGCTAGTAAGGATCTGGTAAGGAATTGAAGGAGCAGTAGTGAGATTTTTCATTTGGAAGGAGCTTTGCTTGGCCCTAGATCTAATAATTCCTCCTTACGATGTAATAGCATGGGTGAATACTGCTAGAGCAGCACGTGAATTCCTGGAGCATTGAGCTTTTACTGATACAGCAGGTACTTGTACTGAGCTACAACAAACATGCTGTGGTGGTTTAGCTTTGGGCTTTTAACAGAAAATGTCCTTTTTCTTTTCCCTCGATGTAATAGCATGGGTGAATACTGCTAGAGCAGCACGTGAATTCCTGGAGCATTGAGCTTTTACTGATACAGCAGGTACTTGTACTGAGCTACAACAAACATGCTGTGGTGGTTTAGCTTTGGGCTTTTAACAGAAAATGTCCTTTTTTTTTTCCCCCTCTCCCCCTTTTTTTTTTTTTTTTTTTTTTTAGTTTGGATAGTTTTTCTTTCCTCTAGGGTTTCTTTTTAATTTTTGTTTGTGATTACTCTTAATTTTCTGAAAAAGCAGCAGAGGGTTTTGTGTATACAGCAGCAAAGTTAAAACAATCAAAACAGTAGGATTTAATTACAGGCTGACAAGTCAATAATTTTATAAATAACACACAAATTGTATGAGCAATTTTTGTTTCTTAAACGAATACTCTTCTACTACCTGCCTGAAGGTCATCCCTGTGTCTCCAAATTCTGTTTTAAGCCACCAATTGCAAGCTCAACAGTTTTTATTTAATGATTACATCAATATAGGACTTTTTTTCTTTTGTAGACATGAAAATAATACTAATAAAAACATTTTAGATTTACACTGTTAGGAGTGTTGGTTCATTTCTTCTGTGAGAACTTGGGAAAAAAGGACAGAAGCATTAATTTCAAACTCTGGCCCCGAGGGTGGCTACAGAATATTGTCTTTGATTAAAGAAGAAAAAGTTTTGAAATTCTCAAGGGACGTTTCTGTGGTTTTTGGACTGACGTGTGAATATCAGAGTCATCACTCTTTAAAAAAAAACCAAAACAACCCTAAACCAAAGAGCTCAAAACCTTCAACTAAATAAAAAACTCCAACCTGTTAAAAGTAAAAAAGAAGGGGAGTGCTATGAACACAATAGTCTTAATTTAAACCCAGCTTTATAAAAAGAGTAATTTTTTTTGCCTATCTTTATTTCATGACCTCTTGCTCCAGTAATCCTTCATTTCTCCACTTGTTGTGTGGACATCTTCAGAAACCAAATGTTTATGCATATATCAGATTGCAGCCTGCTTTGAGGTGGAAATCAGCCTTTGAGAAAAACTGTGAAAGGCTGGGTGCGTTTCTGGTGGAGGAGGTTAAAGTGAATGTTTCTTGTTAACTGGAAGTGCAAGAGGTGCGTTATGTCTCATTTTTGGAACTGGGAAAAAAGTATCTCATCTGCTGCTTTAGGGTAACTTGCTTTTGAAAGGTGATGACTGCTTTTTCTCCTTTGATTTTTAAAATCTAATAAAGCCTTTACTGAGAGTAAATACGTGTTTAGTTTCTGAAATATCTTGGTGTTACACTCTTCATAGACTGTGCACGCAGACAAGTAATGAACTTATTAAAAAAAAAAAATCAGTGATTTTCCCGTAATGGTAGTCAGCTTTAATCAAAACTTTGCAACAGTAATGTTATATTAAAAGCAATCACATTTGCCTTCACAGAACAATGTGAGTATGAATAAAGCAGTTTCTTAGGGAACTGAAGAAACCAAGATCCCTCACAGGGCAAGGAGCCAAGGTGCATATTAGTTGTTTAGCCAATGAGCAAACTTGCAAGTTAATAAGACCACTTAATAATTCTGTTTTAGTGCTGAACCTCTCTTGCACTTGTGGGAGCTCCAAGGTCTCAAGACACTTCGGTACTAAAGCCCCTGCACCCTGAGGAATATACAGCGTGGAAGATGAAAGATCTTCCCCAGAGCCACTGTGACGTGCACTTCCAGAATGGAAATAATAAATAATTAGTAATGGTTCTTAAATAGATATCGAAGTGCCTCATTAAGAACAAGAAACTGGTCTTGTTTCCTCACCCCTCGTACATAGTGAAGCATATTTCTTCAGCCCCTCAGTAGCCTGTGGAACAGCCTTTCCACAGCCTGAATGTAAAGGAGCACTTTGCGATTTGAGGTTAAGATAATGTTCTCTGTTCTCCTTACGCATTTGACAACAGTTTAAAATGGGAGCCTTCCAGACAGGAAGGTTGGTCACTGCTTTTCTGATGAAGCAGCTGTTACTTTTTTATGTTCTAATTTTGGCTGACAAAGGATCTAGTAGTTGTTAATGTCTGTAGTTTTACAGCATCCTCGGGAGTCAGAGACTTGCTGCTCTCTCCATTGTACCAATGGAGGCTCCGACAGGGATGGCTTGCCCAAGGGTGCAGAAAATTTTGTGGCATACCAAGACTCTACCTGGATCGTCTGTGTCCCAGACCTTCCTCCGGGCACTAACACATTCTGCTCTCAGAAATACTTTCCTCTCCTCTCCTCTTGTAGCATGCTGTCCCAAGCTGCTCAGTTAAAGATGCGTAAGAAAGTAAATAAAAAAAAAAAATCAGAAGAGATGTAAGAGTTTATAAAACAAATGCCTGCTGGAAACAACTGGGATTTTAACTTGGGAGATGGGGTTCTATCTGAGAGATCAAAGAGAACTTGGCTTTGGTAGATAAAATCCAGGAATGCTCCATGATACACTTTGTGTCTTACTTTTTCAAAGGCAAGTCAGTTGAAACTGAACCACACAGAGCAATGATTAACATGTAAACAGAATAGTGCATGTAGGTTCTGGTCCAACCACTTCAAAAATGCTGTGAGAGGATTACGGTAGTGTAGCAATCCATGCTATATTCTTTACCGTGAGCCCGCAAGCTGGAGTGGAACGAATCACCCAAACGCCAATGTGGTGTGTAGTGAGACCCATTTATTGTTTACAATACCTCTCTATTTATAGACAGTGGATTCTTGCTCACGTAACTGGTTACACAGCGATTGGATATGTTCCTTGTCACACAGGCGGTATGCATCTCTTAAGGCACTATGATTGGATACAGGAGTTAGTTCACTCGCAGTTTCTGATTGGTTAGTGTTAATCAAACAAGAGCTAGTTAGAGATATAATTTCCCACACAATAATGTTGCAGCTGGGTCTCGGCTGCTAAGTTTCCCAGAGAGAGTAGCATATTTTTCACAGTTCTAATTTCTGCTAGAATGATAGCAACACGGTAGGTACAGAGAAAGGCAACTAGAATGATTAGGTGCGTGGAGCAACTGCTTTATAAGGAGTGTCTAAAGTCTGAAACCACTTTGAAGAGTTGAAGGCTGTGGAGAGAATGCGATTGTGGTTTGCAAAATCCAGAAAGTGATCGATAAGTTGGATGTAAGTCTAGATCCTGCGATACTAGAGCAAGGGGTGCTCAGTGAAATAAGTCAGAGATTGTTTTGAAAGAGCTGAAAGAATTTCTTTGCACAGAAGGTAGTGAACCCCTGGGGCTCACTGCCCTGCGAGGCCGAGGAGACAGTCAGTGGACTCAAAAGAGTTTGGACAGCTTGTGGAGGACAGGTCCATAAATGGAGAAGTAGGGACCTGACATCCCCAAAACAAAAGCTGTGGGCGGTGGGGGATGCTGGAGGAGAGGCCAGGCTACCTCCTCTCTCTAAGCACCAGCCCTTTAGCCATGCAGAGAGACAGACCAGGCTGACTAGAGCAGTGGTCTGTCCCAGCAGGACAATTCTGGTACTTAACAGAGGCATTGGCAAGCTTCCACAAGTACCCAGTTCACGTTTAGTGTGCCAAATATATTTTTTCCATTGCATTTTCTTTGTGAGGTTATTTGTTTTACACTGGGAAGGAGACAGAAACTGCTTATGAATTCTGACAGTTTTCTGATTTTCTGCATAAACGATTATTCATTTCAGAATTCATCCAGGAGAGAGTTACCCATTAACCTGCTTTGGCAGCAATGTTGCAGTTACCCAGGCAGGGAACAGGAGGTACTACCAAGTCTCTCAGGTGACTCCAGCTGTCTCAGGTGACTACCGCTGCAGATCTTGTTCTTTTAGTCAAAATGGGGGTGAATTTAGTGATAGTGAGAACAAGTTACTCTGTAAGTTATTAGGGCCAAAAAGGTACCATCACATTAAGAACATCTCTTAGATTCCCTGACAGCTATTGCGGTTCCTCTCCTCACTTTGGGGATAATGAAGACATGTAGCAATCTTCTGAAAACGGTGTCTCCTTAAAAACTTGAAACCTGACTGTGTGAAATTGTTATGTATTATCTGTAACAAGTGGCTTGGAATCTACCCAGAGTGAACATGCCAAACTTTCCAAAGATGTGGAATTTGCAGGCAAATATCATGAACACCACCTTGAAAAAAAAAGAATTTATCACACGGTGCTGTCACGCCTTGTCTGAAAGATCTTGGGAAGCCCTTTCACGACCTTTCTCTGACAAGGTGACAAGGAAAACATTTCTTGCCTTTTTGTGCATTTCTAATCAAAATGGTAGCCTGAAAAGGTAGTGGACTCTAATGTTTTATTTCAGTCATCTTTGCTAGTTTTGTGCATCTGCTAATATCTCATTCATCATCATATTCTCTTGTCAAGATTGCAAGGCAAGGAGGGAGCTTTCTGACAGCACAACCTTGCTATTGCCTGGGGAAGTGTATTTTTAGTTTCCCAAGGTAATGTATGTTTTCTTTTTAGATTCTGCATATTTTGAGACAAGATCTTAATTAAAATTAGTTCTGAGCATGATGGAAATGTAAAACCTGTTCATTTCAGAATTCATATGCCCTCTTGCAAGACATTTTGAGTACTGAAAGCTAGTAACAAAGAGCAGAAAATACTCTTCCAATTAAGTAATATGCTTAATACATTCACAGTAGCCCATTTTAACAGTTATCCTTTTTTTTCCACTCTCAGCTGGGAACATGTTCTTCTGTGCTTCATTATGCCCTAGAGAATGTTTTTAGCCTAAGTGCTGGAAGAATACATCTCTTCAGGGCTTGTCCTATGGACTTTTTTAGTGCACGAGACATGCCTGTGTGGGACCTTGGCAAAGCTGCAACCGAACCGTATGCAGTGACAATACGTGCCTCTGTCAGAACTGAAATCATTTTGTAAAGGTGATGGTTTCAACAGAAGTTTCTTTAGGGATTTCCTGACTCTCCCAGGAAAGTTCTGACGATGCACTATTTCAGCTTTTCATTTTAAAAATATGTTTTGCTTTGAATATTTTCCTTTGTAATATACATTAAATTTTTCTGAGGGCAAATCAAAAGGAAATATTTACATTTGCTGAAATGTAATGCTTCAAGTAATCCGAGAAAGAGGTCTTTTTGCCAGAGGAATTTAAATTTTTGACTTTCAGCTTAAAAGACGATGAAGTCAGACTTCAGAATTTCAAATCCCCCAAAAACAGGTCTTGCAGTCTTCACGTAACATGGTTATAAAACCATTTCCCATTTTTTCTCTCTGTAGTAGCTCTGCAGCTGGATTATTTTCTGATCTAAAACAACATATCTTCACTTACTGGTTCAGGAAGGTAGGCCAGATAATCATGGCTTGGCTTCGCGAGCGAAGATCTGGGAAGGGCTTTTCCCACGCTCACTGCAAGCGATGAGTGCACCCTTCGGGGCTGTGCGGTGGGTTTTGTAGGTGAGGCGCAGCGTGCGCGGAACTGGCTCCACCCTTTACACCTGAGGTTCATCTGCCAGGGCCCAGCGAGCTTGGACAGTGACAGCAAAGTCCTCGGGTCGTAGGTTTGGTTAGAGTGTCCTTCTCTGAGATGATGGAGCCTTACAGGGCTAAACGAGCTCCATCTGCCCGGGTTTGCAGTCAGAGTTGTCCTTCTCCTAGGATGGTGCCCCAAGGCTAGTGAGCCCATCCTGCCCGTGGACACACTTTGTCTGACCCTTCATCCGAGACCTGTCTGGCCTGGGAGACCCCACCGGAGGCACATGCCACCACCAGCACAGCTCTCAACCTCACAAGGGCACCCAAGCTCCTTCCCCACGGCAAGGGGGTGCCCGTGAAAGAGTTGCTGCTCTACCTCCGGACATCACAGACCCGGGCACGGGGCGGCCGGGGCCTGCCAAGAACGGGAGTCCTAGAGGGAGGCCAGATAATACTAATGATTTAATCCCAAATCAAAACACCAGTCATAGATTTATCCCTGTCCTGCAGCAATTCAGTCCTGCCCAGTGGAGAGACTTCATTGGCCAAACTAGTTAGTGCAGCAAACAGTATTAGGCAAATAGAATTAACAGCTATTTTGGCACTCTTTGGCAGCAGGATTTGTCAGAAGAGCTTGTAAACACGTACTAAGGATAAAAATCTCCCTTTCCTCTGGGGCTCTGGTCCTCGTGCTGCACCACTAAAGTTTGTTGGGGCTTCAACCAAGCCCATATCTCCTAAGGCTTTTTAATCAGGTGAGCCCTGTGTGATTACACACAGTTGGTAGTCGTAAAACTAACAGAATACCCATATGTGTGGCTGGGGTGGCCAGCCTGGTTGTTCCTGGAAGTGCCATCGCACAAAACTCCTGTGCTGGTTTATTGCTTTGGCCAAATCTTTGGGAAGGTTTGTGTAAACATCCCTGGGTTTTGTTCCCGTGTTGCAGGATCCGGCAGGCAGTGTTGACCTGTGCCTGCCTGTGCAGACAGCTCTCTTCTTTTGCTATAGCTGTATGTTTGCACTGTAAAGCACCCAGAAAAGCATGTCGATTTCTTTAGTTGTGCTGCAGTAGTGTGCAGAGATGTACTACGTGCAGAATATGAGTCGGTTGCTGATCAGTCCATGGTGGGTGCCTGGCTAAGAAATACAATGCCCCTTCCCAGTTACGCTTATTTTAGAATCAGGCTGCCCATGACAAAAGAGCAAAACTTACTTTACAATTTACCTCATATGAGTAAGCCAAAAAAAGAGCAGTACATCTTGCACTCTCTCTTTTGGTGTTATTTCATCTCTCCTTTTTTACGCTGTTCTCTATCAGATCTTTCACTGTTTTGGTCTGGTATTTCTGAGAGAGCATCTAGACTGTTGTGCTTCTGGCTGTTTAACCACATGGATGTAGGTATGATTATGCTTTTTATCAGCTGCTTTTACTGTTCTGCTGTTTGTGTAAGTATTTTTCATTTGCCTCCACCGTTTCGTGGTTCAGGATGGAGTTTTGAGTTTCCTGCATTGTTTTTTTTTTTTTTTCTTCCCAGTGTTATAATTAATTTGAGGAATTAATCATCTCAAGGTGGCTTGTCATCAGTATAATATCTGGGATTTGAATCCTCTGTGACACAACGTTGAAAAAATTAGTAAGGAGTTCATCCCAGATGTGCTGCCTTCTACCATGAGAAGTGAGCCACAGACTGTGTAGTTGTGGTAAAATCTCCCCTTCCACCGAGGCCTGCAGCACATGGTGTGCCTTCAGAGTCTGGGGAGGCCCTGGACAGGCCATCAGACCCAAGTATCTATCTCCTAATATTTAGCAGGATTCTGCTAAATTCCAAGGCATCCAAGAAAAGCATTTTCATATTACCAGGTCTTTGACTTTTACCACAACTCTCCAACCCACTTTCCTAGAGAAAGCAACAACTGGGAGGAATACACACCATTCTCAAGGGCTGTTTATCAGGGGTTTTGGCTGTCAAGAGGCCAAAACTGACACTCTGCACAGACCCTTTCTACCAGCAACCTGAGTTGAGTTCACCTCAGATATCACCTTGTTCCTAAACGCTGCAGGAGCAGAGACTATAACCAGCTTTCGCTCTGGTTGGTCTGGGGGCTCGTTAGAGCTGGAACGTCCTGCAGCACTAAAATTAGGTATTTGTGATTACTTGACAGGAGCAATCTCTCTGCTGGTTTATTTCTAACACCATGTCATCAAAACTCTTCTGAACAGTATGCACTCATGTGGGAACAGCAGCGTGGCCTGAATACACGGGCAACACTTCTAGTCCTGACATGCTGTGGGTTTTGTTCTGGCTTGTCATACAAATCTACAAAGGAAGCAAGGCTGATATTACAGAAATGGGGTGGCAGCAGGGAATACTAGAAAATGCTTCATGTTGGTAGAACTTTTCCAACTCAGAAAGAGTCCAGAAGGTCTTCAATTTTGCATGAAATACTGTGGAGGGCTGTGAATGTCGCATCAGTGAAAGCTTAGCTTGTTTCTATGTTTAAAGTCAGAAAGAAAAAGCCCAGGCACAAGGAATAAACTGTAACTAGAAGTACCAGCATAAACTGGGCACAGAAAAGTTTTGGTAGGAAAATTTTTCAAATAATAAAACCTGCTAGGCCACAATACAGATTCAGAAGTATCAAAAAGTCTTTGCCCTGATTTACTTGAAGTTAGGCTGGAGGAAGCTTTTTGCAAATAGACTGCGGAGTGTTTTGCAGGTGGCAGCGTGATGCGAAGTCCAACTTCTAAAGGGCCTTTCTGTGCAACCCTGCGTATGAAGCCTGTGCACCTCCAAAGCAGGAACTTTTCATGTGCAGTTGTGGAGAACATTTATTCTCCAGAAAAGTGCTTTTATGAACCATTAGGTTGACACTTACTTTGTGTAGCCCATTCAATTGTGAAAAAACCCGAAATGAAAAGCACTGTTCTGAGCACAGCGTGCTGAAAAAAGTAACGTGTTCAGCACTGCCTCCAATGTGACCAGGTGTGGTGTAATGCAGCCCTGAGTCAGAGCCTGCTTCCAGAACAAATGCAGGGAATGTCCGGCATGAGAGCTGCTTTATTACAAGTGTCTCTAAAGGGCAGTTGGCATTTATCCTGATGAAGCATCTTTTTCCTGAGCAATGACTTGTGAGCTCTCACTGAGGAAGGGTGAGTGCATTGGAAGGCAAAAATACGTGTTTAAAGGGCAAAGCAAAAGGTGTGGGGCTGAACTGGCAAATGCTGGCAATCAGCACAGCTCCACAGACTGAAATGTGATCCTCAGCCATGCTAAAGCCCCAGCACTGATAAAATAAGGGCGTGCAGGTTCTCCTGATTCCAAAGATGCTTTGATTAAAGCTGCAGGTTGATGGCCTCCAGTGGGCTAGGTAGCAGCCAAAGTCTAGAGAGCTGCAGCAGTCATCTCCACAACGCTTTTATTTGGTGATAACCCTCAGCGAGCGTATGGGGAGGTGAAGGGTAGGGCTGCCCTGGGAGTGTTACACCACATGAGGAGTCCCTGTGAAAAAGGAATCTGGTATGAGATAATAACCTCCACTCGGACAGCCCTGGCAGCCAGAAGGGTTTAAGTGCAGCCTAGACAGAGAGCAGAAGGTCTTAAAATAACTGTCTGGGCTTTGGAAGCCAAAGTTCATTGCTTCCAGCCTCGTGGTGTCAAGACCACAAAGTGTCAACTGTAACTGAAACACAAAAGCAGACCTTGAAGTTTGGAGCACAAGTCAGTCTGTGGCTGGTATTTAGCTATCCCTTTCAGTTTCACCAACGGTACCAGATCTGGGGGACAAAGGGGATGAGAAGGTGACAGGGGTCTTTGTTAGTTTTTATTTAAATGTCATTGTACATTGGAAAATGTCACTTTTGAACCAGAGCGCAGTTTCTGGAAGAAACTTAACGCCCCATGACCCTCAGAGGAATAGAAACCCCAATTAGAATCAAGAGAGGAACTTGAGAATGCAGCACCACATCTTCTAAGTGGCAAAGCACTGAGAGCAGATGGCTTCAACCGAGTTTTACAAGCACTTACAAGAACATCTGGTTCCTTGAATGCATCAGCTGTTTCACCTCTTTCTGAGCTGCAATACGTTACTGGATTCTTGTGTCACTACCTCTCTTACGCATAGTCCTAAAGAAAGTATAAGATCAGCGTGTAAACCATAACTACTTATGCCGGTGATTAATCAAGAAAATAAAATCTTTCCAGTTACAATCAGCTGTATTTACTTCAGTCAGCTGTAACATTAGGAAAATGTTGTACCTCACCTAGTGACGCAGCCTGCCAAGAGGGGCCTTGTTTTTGAAGAGGAGGTGAGTTCCTGACTATACAAACACCCATATTCTTGGCTCTGCCAATGTTTCAGGAGCCTGTTTTAATTGCTTCAGTTTAAAATTCAATCTGAATATTAGAGGGAGGAAGGAAATCCTTCGTGGAAACTAGCCTTTATAGATTTTGAGTGTTTTCTTGAGGTCATCTGGTGATCCTACAGCTCTTCTTTCATTGTTCACCGATGTGCACTATGAATGGAAAGAACGCTGAAAAGAGCTGGTGGTATTACAAACTGACTTACGGTACTTGTTTTCACCCAAAGCTTGTTCTCTGTGGCCTTTGCACCAGAAATACCATGGACAGATTTTTGCCGTCTGCATGAGAAAGCTCTCAGGCTTGCCTAAACCAGTGTTAAGCAAAGAGCCTTATAGTGTCCAATACTGAGGCTGTAGCAGTCCTGTTTTAAACATGCTGTCTCTGTGATACATGGGATGGATTTTGCATTTCCCTGGCTGAAGTTTTGCTAAGTGAATGTGTATGAAGGAGCAAATAGGATGTTTTATGGGTTCTGAGTTTTGTTTTGGTTTGCTTCATTACTCTAAAAACCTGCAGTCATAAATAAGCAGGTACAGTGTTTGATCCAGCAGTCTGTAGAAGGTAAGAATCAATGGGAGCTTAATTCTGGAGCTGCAGCTGAGAGACATGAGGAGGAGTGGCAGCACTTGCACGGTGAGCTGAAAGTATGCTGTGTTACTGGCAGGGAAGAAGAAACCCGGTCTTTCATTATTGACCATATTACTGACTCCAGCATCTGGGATGTGTTTCAGGGACTTCAGATTTTCTCTCAACCCTTTAAGGGCTAACGCTCTGCATTGGTCAAGGAAAAGGCAGCTTCCACAAAACACAGAGCCTGCACACCGTAGTGTTTCTGTGTGAGCTAGTAGAGCTGGGTGCTGCAGTCATTCGGGTCTGTACTCCCGCTGCTGGAAGTGTACAGAGTGGAGGGAGGGCTTGAGAAACATGGCAAAGCTAGCTGAGTGCCAGGGCTTCTGGCAGCAGAGAGGTGGCAAGAGAAGCAGCAAATGAGATCAAATAGCTCACAGGAATCTGTTGCGTGTCTATATATTTATGGCAGATGTGGTCCAAATGGCTCCTTCCTCTTACAAAGAGTTGATCATGTAACCTGCCTGGATTATGGGAAGGGGAGCTGTTAAATTGTGAGTCCTTTGGGTTTCCCCTCCCTGCGTAACTGAACTGTGGAGTCTTTGAAAGCTCCGAGTGCCTGCAAACTACTCTTTTCTCTTCCACTTTCTTTCCTGGAAGGTTTCATGTTGCTGTTTATGTTTGCAGGTGTAAATAAATGGAAGAAAAGCATAACACTTGATTTGAAAGGCTTAAGTGTCACATGTAGTTTGCATATTTGGTAAAAAGCAAGGTTTTGAATCCTCTGAACACTGTACTTTCAGTAGGGCTTATGAAGTTTTGGGGTTTTTTCAGGCAGCAGTATTTACTCTCTGGATACAGCAGAGCATTAGATTATTAATACAGCCAGGAATTGATCCAGCACTACACAGGCAGCAACACTGGCATGTATAAGTGGGTTTAATCTAGTCCTTTTCTTACAGCAATAGCAACATCTTAAACTGGAGAGGCTTTGGCAGAGGTTCCCAAGCACTAGGTGCTTCTTCATTTTCTTGTTATTTCTGCATTTGTTTTTAATGACAACCTCTGGCGCTCTGACAGATGCCTTCCATTTGCTACTTCAGAGAGCAGGCATGCCCCTTGAGAGCTTGGCAAGACAAGAAAGTGGAGCCGTGACAGGTGCTAGAGCAAAGGACAGCATGTCTGTACCAAGGTTATCTCTATACTATGAATCCCCTACAGAGGTAAAGCTGTGGAAAGAACCGCTTGCCCACGTTTACCAAAGATGGGCTTTTAAGCCTGTGCCTTAGGCTTCTGTCCTAAATAAACTGGGTTTTGTGTCTTCTCATGTCATTTTACATCTCAAACAACTTTTAAATTAGATCAAATCCATCTATCTTTTTTTTACTTGCTTAGACTTTTTAGGAGAATGATTTTTCATTCTTTTCAGAGTTGGAAATGGACTTTTGATGATGGTCCTGCCAGTGATGGAGAAATATGAAGTGTCAGGGTCTGGTGATATATCTTCCAGTTAGTCCGGCTTTCTCTGTGGGAAGCTGGCAAAAGGCCAATTGTAAAAAGCCCTGAGATATTCCCCAAGAAGAGTCCACTGAAAATTCCCGTCCCCGAGAAGAGGCACCATGCTAGAGCATCACCAGGCATGGTTTAAAATCCATCATAAAAGAAAATACTGTGTGCTTTCATGGGTTTGTGGATGTGCTAAGAGGTCAGAAACATTTGAGAACAAAATTTGGAGTCACTGAGAAAAGGGGACTGTTTCCAGAGATCCCAATTCGACATATAAATCTATCAGTTCATTTTCAATCTGCACCAGATCTGAGCAGTTCTGAACTTCTGGTCTGCAAACTGGTTGCCACTAAACAGTCAGTGAGAGCTTTTAGGGGGAGGCAACTCAAATTCTCTAGGTTTCACATGCTGTCAACTTGCAGAGTCCGTGGGATTTGTCATTAACCAAGCTGGCATTTTAATGAAAGCTTCTGTGTGCATAAAGAGATGAAAGTCCCTGTAAAATGAACCACGTTTAGTAAACATACCAAGGCACAACCGAAATCAAAACAAATCAACTCTTTTGTGGTGTAATAACACGCTACCTAGACCCTTTCTAGGTTTTTTTCCTTGATTATAGGCGTTATCTGCTTCATTAATTTAAGTGCTGTTGTTGTATCAATCAAGTACTTTGCCAATTTCTAATTGCCAGGCTGGGAGCTGAATCACTGAGTTCTCTTGGCTAAGAAGCACTTCAGGAATGACAGTTATTCAGGTATTAATTTGTTTTCCTAAAGGCCTTGATTATTTTAAAATTGACGTAAGTTTTTTGTGTTTTTATTTGCCTTGTTCCATTTCATTGACCTTTATGTGGGTCACTTTGTTTATTGGTCTAAAAGTTCCATTTTGTTCTAAAAAGTGATATATTAATAATACATACAAGCACTGATAGATTTCAGCAAATAAAAACTTTAGTGGTGGTAGAAATATTTTCAAGCGACCCAGATTATTTTATATTTATTTCAAGTTCAAAATACTGTAAAGAACATTTGAAGTGGTACGAGGGGTGTGTTCCTCTGCTGTGCAAATAGGTGTGAGACCCACGGCGTGGGGAATACATGAAGATATAAACGTGGTATGGAATAGTTTGCAGCCAGGTTGATGCCCTGTTGATGTATCCCTGTAAAAGTTTTGATTTTAACATGAGTTTCTCTTTCAATCAAAATGACACAATAGGTATTTCTGGTAGTCAGGTTTAGCTAGGAGGTGCTGATAAAACCACTGCAGTGGGGTTAAATCTAGTTGTTATTTGAAGGACATAGTGACTGGTTGTGCTGATCATGGCATTCATTTCTGATCCTTGGTGGAGTGATTGAAACTTCCTTATGTCAAATAGACAGAGACAGACATTTCGGGTCATCCAGATGGACTTTCTGGTGTGAAGTGATACATAAGGTCTTTCACGTGGGTCTCTGAGATGTTTGGGTTTTCTCTTGAGCAGGAATCTGCTTTCACAAACAGTCACAGCAAATAAATGAAAAGATGTGGGAGCTACAGCAAAACATGTTTGTAGGCTGAGAAACCTCACTTGCATGGGAAGTGTGAAAGCTCTAAGCCTAAAAGTTATTTTTTCACGCGGGAGAACGGGTACGGTTCATGATAAGTTCAATCTGTTACACGTTACCACTGTCGAGTACCACACAAAAGCCATACTCAGTCCTAAGTATTTACTGTAATAATTTGTACAGTTAGAGCAGACTCTGGGTTTTACTGCTGCTAGTACAATGCTGTTTAAGAACACTGAAGGTATTTTGTTTAGAAAGGCTCTGACACATACACAGGGGGTTTTAGCCATTCATTGAGTTGTAAGCACAAGGTTAAAGACACAATGAATCGGCAAACAAACTGAAACTTCTGAAGTGGTACATCCTCCCTCAAATATATAGCAACGTTAAAACTGAAAGACTCCTCTTTCTTATGTATTTTCCAAGCAGTGAGAGAGGAGCACAGATGAAATGTTCTTAACATCCCATCCAGTTTCTGCCATGACCCCTGTCCAGCCCAACAGGCTCTTTGAAAGAGCCGGGTGATATATTCATCCTGAACAAGCACTTGTTGTACCCCTGAGCAATGGGAAGCCCAAGAAAACTCTCAGGGCAGGTTCGCACTGTTTATTTTCAGAGTTTCTTTTTAATTCAGTGTCTTTACTCAAGCAAAGAACATTGGTTAATTAATGAACCGTTTAAAATCATTGGAAAAAATTCTGAGGTAAAGAGCAGCACGTTTTTGGTATCTCTTATGTATAGAGTGCTGTCTACTCCAGCTTCTCTGCATCCAGGACGCTCGCACTGAATTAATTTCTGAGATGGGAGTTACTGGAATAACAATAATATAGCGCAGGGACTACCTCAGAGGAAAAAGAACTCATCCTTGAAGCTGTCTGTATGGAACATACTCTCTGTTTTGTGGAACAATGACACAGGCTGCTGATAAGCAAAACTTTTCTACATCAGTGGGATGTTGTTTTATCATCTTCTGATAGACACAGTCAATTTGTGTATCCGTGTTCATAGCTGATTGATAGCCTACTGTAACAGCCATACCAGGGGAAATGCTTTTGCCTATGGAGGCTTCTGCTTTATTGGATTTTTAAGTTGCAAATTTAATAAATCTCAATTTTAATTAACAAAGTAAATATAAAACTGAGTTATGGGTTTAAAGGGAAAATGTGCAGGAGCCCCATGACTGAACAGAAGATGTGAAATTTTTTTTTCAGCCTTGAGATGTGTTTAGTCTTCTGTTTATTCTTGTCTGACAAGAAACATTTCATATGCTAGGAAAGATTAATTATTCCTGAAAAGGAATCAAAATCACCAAAGGAATGAATCCTACATCCTTAACTATAGGTGGTGGTTTCATCATCAGAAGGTTGTTCTCCTGTGTATTTGACGTGTGACCATGTTCTCCTTCTGTCTTGTGAACGACTGCATGAGTGCCTTTCTGGTTTTCTCTTCGCTGAGATTCCTCTAAGACCCTCCAAGTCCCTATATGCCATACGGTAGGTTTCAGATACAGTATGGGTGCTGCTGTGCCCTGCTGGCGCTGCCCTTTTGAAGTATGCGAGCTCAAGTCTCACCAGGGCATACTGAGAGCTAGATGCAAGTAAGAGCTGCCAGGACTTCGATTTCTGACTGCTCTGCCAGAGAGGTACAAAGGGGATTTGGCTCCTGCATCAGGCGCAGTTACCGTTATGCTGTTGGGTACAGGGAGAGTGGGCAGCATCCAGGAGAGCTCGGCCTGTGGTAGTGGTTGTGTCCAGTGCTGCTGGGAGCAGCAGCTTGTGTCTCAGCGGTTGCATTTCTCTGTTGAACCAGCTCTGATCTCTGTGTTACATTTAGGCAACTCTGAACAGAAACTTGAGGTTTAAACTTGTCTGCACTTAAATCACCTCTTTTGTAACTCAGAAGCAGGTGAAGAAGAGCAAGTGCAAGAGAGTCTTAATCCCCTGTGGCAGTGGCCATCGGGTTCTGACAGTGCTGGGAGTGTACTCTTAGAGCTGCTCGGAGCTGTATTTTACAACCTGGACAGGTAAATGTGTGAATCCAGAGATCGCAGAGTGCCTGCTGGAGCCCTGAGTCCTTTGTCCCTCTTGTGACAAGTGCTGGCAGGCAGTCGAGGATGTTTTATCCTCTGATCACATTACGGGAAGGGGCAAGGCTCGAGCTTGCTGGGGCTGAGCTGACATTGCCGATGTGGAGAGTGCTCCACAGGGCTTGAGGAGAGAGAGGAGCCAGATCTGACCTTGCTTATCCAGGTTCTTGCTCTTGCCCAGCTCTGCTTTCCCCAATGGTCCAGCCTACCCCCTCAGAGACAGTATCAGAGAGACGAATGCAGTAGAGACCATGCTTTCCCCCCCTTTGCACAATCTCAGCTGGGACCTGGTTGTGACCTGTGCTGGTTGTGCTGGGCCTGAGCACCGAGCCCCATCATAAAGGATGTGCTTCCCCTCATCATACCTTTGGAAAGAGGGAGAGGAGTATTGCTTCTTGGTTGCAAAACTTCCTTCTACTGTTCTTAGCAATGCTAAGCTCCGCTGCAAAGCACCTGACAGTTTTTGAATGAAAAACAACCAAACATTGAGAAACTGCAGAGCAGAGCTGGCAACACGCGTGCACCCTGTGCGGTGCTCCAGTGGGCGTTTTGTGGAACCATTGAGTGGTATTAAGTTAGAAGGGTGCCGAGACAGGAGACTGACACAGTCAGTAGTGGGAAAACTCCTTGCCATAAAAAAGGAGCCTTAAAAAGCCAAAAAGAAGCCCCAAACCTATAATAAACTCCATAATTAGCAGTGTGGTTTTAAGCGGGTGTTGGTCCACTTCATCCCAGAGTACTAGCTGTTTCCAAAATGCACATGTACCAGCATTGTCACTTCCAGAGAATACTCAGACATGCCTCTGCGTGTGGTACCTCTTGCTCTGGTGCATCATCAGAGGTTCATCGGTGTTAGTGTTTCCGGATTTTCCCCTCTTTCAGTGTGTGAGGAGATGGTTTTGTTTGTGCACAGGTTGTGATTTGTTGGAATGGTACTGCCCAGAAGACCAAGCTCACGTTTTAGGCTGTGCCTCTTGCAGCCTTTTTGACCTCCTTCCTCCCCTCCGGGTTACCCCCAAGGCAGAAGGGCTGGAGGTGGTCCTGCAGGCTGCTGCGCCATGCGAGTGCACCGTCAGGCCTGTCAGTGGATGGCCTGGGAATGGCTGGGATGGCCAGCGATGCTGCACCACCATGTTGCAACCCAGGCTTGGCTCCTGGTAGGATTTCTCTGTAGGTGCTTGTGTCTGCAGAGATAGTGGGTGCTCAGGGGATTGTTTGCTTGTCCCATGCCAGTGATACACGGATGTTTCCATCTGACACATGGGTCATTCATGGGACCCTTTTCTACGAGTTTAATTCTAAAAGGGTGTAAAATGGGTGAGATCCTTGTGTGTGTTTAAAAAATGAAAGTGAGTGGTTAACGGGCTTAAAACCTTGGAAAAGATTTTGCTAACACCAAAGCTCTCAACCCAACTGCTCTTTCCCATCCCTTCCCTGTGAAGTGCTTGGTGTAGTTATCCCCTTTCACTATGTCCTCTTGCCTGACAGGTCTTGTCAGACTTGTGATCTGCAGCACTGGGATTGCCCAAATGACCACAGGGCCACTTGTTCAAGCTTGTGACCGGTAAATGACAGCTTTTAATAGGGTAGGTGAGACATCAGTGCTGGCGTTTAACGAAGCACCTCTCTTCTCTGTGGGTGAGAGGGCAAGGCTTCTGCTGTCTTCCGAGGCTCAGAGAAATGGGCAGGGTGACACAGGGGAGGGTGCTTTGGCATCGGTTCCTCCATGGGTGCCACACGCTCTGCAGCAGAGGCTGCAGTGGGGCAGGGGGAGGAAGGCTGCTTCCCTGCAGCTCTCTAGGACCAGCATGACCCTGGCTGAGAGCCCCCAGTGTGTGGCCATGTGCTTTTGGAGGGCAAGGTGAGGCAGGCAGGGAGGCTGTGAGCAAGCCCCAAAAGCAGGGGAAGACTGGGAGCTGGCACACGGAGATATTTGGGATGCGAAGGAGATTTTCCTTAGAAGGTAGGGAAGCTCCAGGGTGCAGCTTGTTACAGCCTCCGAAGTTTGTCAGACCTACAGAGTTGGACTGAAAGAGAGGCTTGCTTCATTATGGGACAGCCTGTAACAAGGTGTGGGAAGGATGGTGTGGGAGCCTTTTTATTTTCCTCTCCTGTCACCAAGGCTGTGGAATTGGTTAGTGACTCGGAGCCCCTGCCCAGGCGCTCGGCATGTGGGGAGATGTGTCTGGCTCGTAAATTTGACAGGCTTTTTATTTTCTTTATTTTCATTTAAACATTTACATCACATCTCATTACCTTCTCTTGGCTGTAATTAGAAGTCCTGTGGAATTAAGAACCATTAAATTCATTGAGATTTCAGCTCTGGGAATTTGCCCAGAGGCACACAGCTTACAGGCCTTCACAAGGCTTGACTTTCCTGGAGTCATCTCCCCCTCCCCTGCTTCATCCAAGCCTTTGTGAAAAGGAATCATCTTTTCAGTTTTGCTAATTAATTGCTCCTGCCAACGAGCAGATGTTTTGTAGCTTTTGAAGATCAGCAATAGCCAGGTATATAACTTTTGCAGCCTTACACTGACTGCCTGTGCAATTTGAGCAGAACTTCTGAAACTCAAAAGAAGCTATTAAAACCAAATAAGGAGTTATAATGACACAGAAGAATATGTTTTTCCCTCTGTATTTGAATGGATAAATACTTCCATCTCTTTATCAACACAATCACTCAGTTCTGGGGCACAGTACTCGGTGGACTGAGAGAGAAATAATCATTCAGGATATCTCTTATGATTACTTATTTATTTATTGCATCCAAGATGCATCAACCTCAAAAGCAACAGTAAGAAAAGCCACAAAACTAACCATGGGCAGTGCAGGGACAGAGATTCAGGCTTGAGCCCTACCGAGCCAAGCCCTGAAGACAGGAGAATAGCTGCTTTGTTTTGCCCACGCAGCTCGTGGCCTATTCATGTGCTCTTATTTGCGAAGCTCTGTGGCAAAAAATTACTAAGACACGTTCTTAGTACTAAGGGATAGCAGTTAGTATGGCAGAATTGGCGGGTCCGGGCATTCACTCTTCCCTCCTGTTGTCTACATTATTAAAAATGATCTCACTGAAATAAATACCATCAATCAGTGCCAGCTGCAGTTTAGCTAGAGTGTAGACAAGGACAAACTGTGCATGTTCGCTGCCTGCAGACAGAAGCTGCTTGGAGTAGTTTAACTGCAGAGCGGTAAAATGCTGGAAGGAAACCGATCCTTTTTCTGGGAGAAAGTGTATTCTGCTATCAAATCTGACAAGGAAAACAACCCTTGTTCCTGCCAGGGTTGTCTGGGTATCGAGCAGAAATGGGTTAGAAAAGGGACTGTCCACCATGTGACAAGCCACCACTGGGAGCAGAGTAAGTCCTCTGTTAATGAAGGCATAGATCTTGCTGCAGTTTTACTTCCATGTCACTCCAGGCCACGGCGTTGCTCCTGATCTACTGCATCGTAACTGAGAGCAGTTTAGGTTCAACATAGCTCATCAGCTGGGAAGATAAAGAGGTCTGCTGGGAGAGTGTTTGCAGCTATGTTGGTTATAATCAAAATGTTGATGGAAACAAAGAAGAGGTTTGTGGCTTTTAAGAAGCTAAATGTGTAGAATGAGGCATTTTTTAAAATAGGGTTGGTGGAGACTTAAGAGCAGGCAGAAGAACTGGGCAACACTTGAGGAGAGAGATGCTGGTATTAAAAAAGTGAATGAACTAACCCTGAACTGTCTCTTGTGCTTTGGACATTATCACCCGGTCCTTTAACTCCTACTGTCCAAAGTGGTTATTTTTTGACATGAATTCACATGTGCTTATTTGCCTCGCCTAAGCATCTGGTTTGAGAGTAATAATTTAAGGAAAATTGTCCTGAATTCTGGATTTTTTTTATGGAACACCCACTTTTTAGTTGTTGCCACTGTTTCACTACTGCCTTATAACAGATGCACTGAAAACAGGCACAATTAAGGCCACAATGGATGTGGTCAAACATGATGATCACAGAGTTTTAGAGGGAGGAGAGTTAGCACAGGGCTGGCGGCTCAGCAGCATAGACAGGTTCCCTGATGTGCCGTCAGATGTGAATCCTGCATTAAGTGTGCATGCAAAAGCAAGGAGCAGGCCTGACAATGACCTCGTAGCAATCATAGCAGTTAAAGGGGAAAAAATATGAGTTGGGATACTTGAAGCTCAGACCTTATCAAATTCATCGACTTATACAGAAGGCCGTCCTGATTGCTGCATGGAACACGCGTGATCCTCAGTTTACAGGCCTTCTTTTGGCTTTCTGGCTGTCCCCAGCCACAGCGCTGGGAGGACGAATGCAATCCAAGGTCCTTGGGCTCATAGGAGCCAAAGAAGAGTCACTTCACAGGCCTCTGCGCAGGAGGAGGATTTTCAGCATGTCAACCGTACAGTCAGTACAGGAGAGCCAGGGAAAGGCACAAGCGCTTCCCACCTCAGACAAATTTCAATTAAAATTCCTCTTTGAAGAGTCAGCACGGTATCTCAGGAGAGGTTAACAGTGTGGCATGGAAATGTGAGAGCATACTTGAATATATCCTGTATAGAAATTTCAAGCTCAGCGGACACAGACTCCTCTTTCAAGCCCAGAAAAAAAAAAATTAGTTAGGTTATGCAATTGCTGGAGCTGGCATAAAACCAGCTGCATGCCATTTACCAGCCCATATGCAAATACTCATACGGAAACACAGGATGCAGCTGGACGTGGGTCTGGGCACCCTTCCAGGATTATACCAAGCCACAGTATGACAGTTTTGAAAGAGAAGGGCTCTGTGGAGCCAGTAATTTTTTGCAGCCTTTCAGAAAATGGAGGAAATTACCACTACATCCAGATCTTAACTGTTTTTTTCAAAGGGAGAAGGAATTTCTGCATGTTGATGCCCATCAGGATGTACTTGAGGCACTTACGCTCCAAGACAGAAGGCCATCAGTCTGTTTGCCAAGTGCACAGCCTGAGTGCCAGATGTGCTTGGGATGGAAAGCAGGCTTCTTGAACTTGTCAGTGGTTTTATGAAAAGCATTAAAAAATACAGCACCAGATAATGCCAGAGTTGAAGCTCCTGCTGCAGGGAAACCCACTGCATTCAGCTGCCTCTGGCCCTGCTGAGGTTTCTGTCCCTTCTGCTGCTTGACTACGTGGAGAGCCTGCTCAGAAGGGGTTGCAGCAGCAATGGCAGACAAACTGTCAGGCAGCATTTACTTGCAAGATGCCTCTTGTGAAGAGCTGATGCTGGGAGAACAGGAACACGTTAGGCTCACAGTTAACGTATCTCAGCAGGTGGAACAGATAAATTGAGAGCTGCCACTAGCAGACATGAAACATTACAGGTTCAATCACAATGTTATATAGCCAATGTCCTGACAAGGAGAGGCATTCAAAATGCTTGGCTCTGTCTTGGCAACATCGAAGGAAATCAGGCAAAGCATGTAGCCTCATCCTGGGTGGAGAAATGATATGAACATCCTGTGAGGAGAGAATTTTGTAAAAAGTTTAGGAGAAAAAAATAAAAATAAGTACCCTCAGTGACATTTTTCAAATCTGGCCCGCACAGATGATAGGAAATGTAGGGTACTCTTCAGTGGAGAGCTGCTTTCCTTAAGGGTTCGGTTTGGGTCAGTGGACCTCATACCTAGCTCTGAGCACCAGCTTCCACTTTTTCTGGCCTGGAAGAGGATGCTTTCTCCAGTGTTTTCCCATGTTTCTTCAGACTCCTTGACTGTTGGCCCCCTGCCCTTGAGATCAGGGAAGGAAGGAGGTGGGATGGGTCCCTGTTGGAGCAGTGGGACAGGGAGGTTTAGGTCCAAGTATCATACACCAGGACCCTGAACTAGTAGAACAGCTGGTCATAGGCAAAGGAGGATGATTGAAGGATCAGTCTTCCATCTTACCCCTAGGAAGCCTTGACTGGTGGTTCTCCGTAGAGTTTGTGGGTGAATCTGCAGCCAATGGAAACATCCCAGATGCACTAGGAAATCTACTGGAAGCCACTGATGTTGTTGTAGGGCTGGCAAATAAACATATTGTCCCTCAGGAGCAGAAACCATTCATCTGGAGAAAAGCTTCAATCACAGAAGCAAAAGCGCTAGAGAAGTTATGAGGCAGAATGAGTGTGAAACTATCATAGTGAGCCGTGAAGTGTGGCTTGGTTGTGTGTTGTTGCTGCATCTCTGCAGAGACTGGTCAGTATGTCAGGTGAAGGAGCAGTTGCAGCCATAGGGCATGGGTAGCATTTCAGGAGGACAGAAGTGACACTGAGGTCTGTTCAGTCTTCAAAGAACAAGTTCAGAGGATGGCTGACACAGAAAGCAGAGGCTGTGTCACGATGGACTGCAAGGCAGGTGCTGATACAGCTGATTGAGTTATTACTACATGATGTCCCGCAGGGTGTTAACCATTAAAGATGACCAGACAGCAGAAATGAATTCCATTACTGGGGTATCCATCAGAGCCTCCAGGCTTTCTGGAGCCCACTGGGACACCAGGGAGACTGTATTTGTCCTGGTGGTGTGCTCAGTGCACTGCACATCAGCCCTCCTTCTGCAGGTTTTCTGCTGAAGAACAGAAACAGGGCAGAAGACAGATAATTTATTTCATTTTAGTAACTTCTGAGTAATCAGATACCCACAGCTGAGCTGCTAACTGGGACACCGATGTCCCCATCAGGTAGTGCTGTGCTACCTGTGTGTGAGGTCATGGCTCCTGTGAGGGAAATGACTGCTCATTTCTGACTGTTGACGTGTTGCTGCTCTTACTGAGCTCAAGTGTGCCTTCTGGGGTGAGCTAGCGATGTGTCATGCCCTCCGTAGACAGCAATTTGAAACTCATCAGTGATTCATTAGAGCAACTTAAATGAATATGATTTTCTTTTTGCTAGCAAAAATCTGAAGTTTGAAGGGCAAGAGTTCTTTCATACTGAAAGCTGTAATGGTTCTTAGGCCAGACGTCGCCTTTGCTTGAAATGGGGGACAGCAACTGTGACATAGGTCCTTGTATTTCAAATACTGTAGTGCTCCTTTATACACCACGTGACATGCTTTTAAATACATGTTATCTTCCAGATGGGTGTTTTGCATCTCCAAATGCTTGTCAGGAGATGGAAGTTCAAAATGTAGTGTGCTTTTATGAAAATGGAGAGAATGGATTGCTTATGGAGTGTGGCCACTAGTAGATGATAATAATTGTGGAAGGACAGAATAATTTAGATTGGAAGGGATATCTGGAGGTCATCTGGTCCGGTCTTCTGCTCAGAGCAGGGCTAACTTCAGGTAAGGGTCAGGTTTTTCACTGAAAATCTCCAGAGAAGGAAATAGCACCACTCCTCTGGTCAGTCTGCTCCTGTGCTAACCGTTCTTGTGTGAATGTTATTTTTCTGATGTCTAATCAGTGTTTCCTGTGTCCCAGCTTGTGTCTGTTGCTTCCTGTCCTTGAGCTGTGCGCTTCTGAGAAATGTCTGGCTTTCTGTTCCCCTACAGCCCTTCTTTAGGTAGAAGCAGTCTGCAGTTAGGTGTTCCCCCTCCCCAGTCATCTCTTCTTCAGGCTCAACAAGCCCAGGTCTTCTCACGTCTCCTCATGGAACAAGTCCTCCAGCCTCTAACCACCGTTACAGGTTCTTCTCCAGAATCTATTGTAGATTGGCCACAACTCTGTTGCATTTGGGTGCCCAAAAAGGACCAAGTGCTTCAGATGCACCTTCATGAGCGCCCAGCAGATGGACATCATCACCTCCCTCACCTGCGGGCTCTGCTTCTGCAGCACACTGTGTGATCACCCTCTGTCACTATATGGGTGCGTTGCTGACTCCTGTCCATCTTACTACCCACAAAGACCACCATGCCCTTTTCCTCCTCTCTTCTTCAGTTGGAGAAACCCATAGGAAGCCACATGGATTGTTACAGTGTTATGTTTTATCTCATCCTCCCAAAATTGTATTAAGAAAACAATAAATCTAGTACTTGGTTGCTCACATAGGATCAGAATGGGACTGGTCAAAGAAGGGAGGCAATTAGCATCTCCTG
>NW_010426375.1:0-18970 GCF_000710305.1 Buceros rhinoceros silvestris | reverse complement strand
TGCTGAACATTAATATCCCCGTAACAGAGTTAACGTATTACATGAATGCTCTTCACCTACAAAGTCAGCAGGGTCAAACAGCTTTCAAAAGCTAGTGATGGGAAAAGCAGCAAACAAATGAGGTGAGCAACACTGTAAACAGCTACTGCTGCTTCTGCAATTAACATCTGCAAAGGAAATGCTGGAGCTGAGGCTGGTCACACAGCTTTATGTCTACCCTGTTGTTAATTAACATCAAGGACGTATGATGGTGATGGCAGGTGTATTGTTAACGGAAGTAGATTGGTTGGAATCAGTACGTCTTTTTGTTCTCTGTTGTCAAAGCAGAGTAATTATTACTGGAGCAGGAAGCCCTCTCCAGGATGTAGGAGAAGGAGATCATTTAAATGTAAACCTGCGCCTAAACGCTTTGGGGAGTTCCAAGAAGGCAGAAGCTCCTGTGGACATTGCAAGATGGCATAAATTGAGCATCTAGCTGGATTATGAAGAGAACATTTCCTTTAACACAAGCCAAGTGTGTTGAGTAAAATAACCATACTTAAGAACAGCACTGATTCTTGTGAAAAGAAGCACATCTTAAGTTGAGTTTATACCCAACCATTTTCTCCCCTCTCGGATGTCTGAGGGGTTTTGGTGTGAGTTGTTTGATTAGCTGTTTGTACTCCCCTCCGGAGTACTCTGGATGACTTTCTCCATGCACTGAACTCTTGGGACCATGTGGTTACGTTTTATGCGCCCTGTGGTCTCAGTAACTGTGGCGAGTGCCAGGTGAAATGGGGCCCGTTAGCATGGCACGGACTTGCACACCAACTTGTGCTTCCCCGAGAATGAGGTAGTCATGGAAGATGTATTTGTAACTCGGGTGTGTTTACTGCAAAGGGCAGGAATAATCTGCAGTGGTGTTGTTTCCTTTTACAAAGTTACCAACTAAATGATTTGGTGTCTTAATTTTAATAAGGCTGTCAGAAAGAAGAATTCAGGGCATGCACAACCAGAAGAGTAATCCTGGCAGATACAAAGGTCGGCTTTGAGTTAGTTTAGTACGGCTGAACCTGTTCATGAAACAGATACTCCTTCTAGGGAGATCACTAAAGAAAGAGTTGAGCAGAGCCTGCTGTCCTTTAACGAAGTAGCTAAATGACTCGCAAGGACCCTGTGAGCCCATCTTCACACCCATCTGCGGTGAAGTGCTGAAAAGGGTACCCCATCAAACTCAGTGAAAGGTGATCAAATGACTCCATTTTTCTTTAAAGAGCAAAGTAAGTAGCTAGATGTGGAAGATTTATGCTCATGTGCTACAATCCAGTGTTCTTAGTTATTGAGCAGCTGGAAGGACAGACCCACAGGCTGCACATAACACTGATTGCTTTTGATAGAAGTAAAGAATATCTTGCTGCTGCCATCAGGCCTTGAAACTGACTTCCAGCTAATGACCCAAATAATCTTTACTTGAAATTGTATAATTTAGGTCGAAGGCTCTCTGGGGCTTCTAGCTGGTACACAGATTCCACATCCATGAGCTTTCGAGTGTGGTCATTGAGCTGAAATGGAGAAGGTTAAAACTCTCATTTTCATTACCAAGCTCCCCCCATCTCCCAATACAAATGTGACATTTCAATTTTATGCAGTCCAACTCTTCTTAAATCATCTGTATAAAAACTTCAGATCTTGATTGATAATGGATGAGCTATTGTGTTCTAAAGCACCCAGTTCTCATTACCCTTTAAGACATAGCATATTAATGATGGACCTGAAGTGCTTTCCTGGTGGATCATCAGCAATCATATGTGCTAAGAGATCAAAAGACTTGGTTTGGCACGAGATTTCCAGGCCAAAGCCATTTTAAGATAATTCATTCAGCATCTTGGGTGAAATGCAACAAGGTTTCGAGGGTGGTACAGTATCCCCAGGACCTAGGTGCTGATGGCGAAGACACAGCACTGTCCGTGTGCAAAGGTGCTTCAGCTCTAATGGCAGCTGACTTTGGAAATGAAGGTATCATCACCATGCATTGTGTAAAAGGTATGTGCAGGATACCTGTATGTGGTGTGGTGTGGTGTAAAAGACAGCTGTTTTCTTAGCAGACAATCGGCTCTGATTTGCTTTTGAAGTGGTTACAGTGGACAGGCCCAACAGTTTTTCCTAATGAACTCCTTCCCTTTTCTCTGTCCACTTTAGAGCTAGTTCTTTTCTCTCTCACTGTGCCTTCTTCCAGTTCATCATGCCAGCTGGCTTCGTAGCACCAGAGAAGAGCTTTTAATTTGCAACCTTGAATAGCAATAGCAATTTTATAATAATTCTAAAGCCAGATTCTACTGCTAAATAGGTGCCTGCAGCCCCCACTGCCTGTCAACACACACGAGTTACTTGTGCTTCAGGATACACTGCAGAATGTGAGTATGATTTGCCAATTTAATCCACCTTAGAAATTAGACGACAGACTGAGAGGGATTATGCTCTACACAGGAAAGAGTCAGCTGAAGAAATGCCCTTTAACAAACGGACCATCTCTGGTCTAAACATACAACACACTTGCAGAGCTGGTGCCCCTTATTTACAGTGATCTTAAGCTTCTGGGGGCTGGTAACGCATTTTCACTGACTCCAGTCAAACTCATTCTGTTAGGGTAGATGTTATGAATTTGGCCCCTTTTTTAACTTTGTAGACTAAGTATAAATTGTTTGTGATGAACCTATCTGTGTTCCACAGCACTTTATGGAAAATGTAAGATACGTGGGCTTCGTGGTTGACAGAGACCTGCACGTTTCCATTTCTCCTGTTAGTATTACAAGTATTGTCTGATGGGTTACCAAAGGTATGTGGTAATGTTTCTGCTTCATCACTGGGCTAATGGAAGCAAGAAAATGGCAGATATAATGGTTAATACATTTCTGATTTAGCTGCCTGAATAAATAACCATTTAATAGAATTTTGATACTATGCAGATACAAGTTTGGTTTGATGATCTTAAAGCTCTCTTCCAACGTAAACAATTGTACGATTCTGTGATTCGGCAGCAATAAGTAAAATAATGACAGAAGTCAGTGGCAAGTGCACTTGCTGATTTGTTTTCATATAACTTTGGTTACAGAATTACATTACTTTCGAGACAGTAAAATAGCTCTAATAAGAAAGATGAGAAGATTCTGTGTTCACGCCGGAATCAGCTCAGCTGCTCCTCTGCTCAGAGTGCACTGGCTGCGGCTCTGGTGCCAAAATGGGAGATCGTGGCACTCCTAAGCCTGGCCATCAGTAGCTTAGACGAAGGCATGCAAAATTGGCTGACACCTGTAGGATCTCTTTTCCCAATGAACCCTAGTGGGACCTGTGTGCTTCAATCCCCTCTTTTGTAGCTCTGTGTCCCTGAGCAGCGTAGTAGCCCGAGGACAATGTTTGCTGCCAGTGCAGCACCGTAGGTATTTCAGGCAGCAGTTGGTAGAGCCGAGTGCTCTGCCTCCTGTCCCAGGCAGCAGGGTTTTACTTAGACTCTTTTGCAATGTCACAAAAAATTGTTTTAGAAGACATACCAAAAAGGTATTTAAAATATGTTCCACTCTTAGCAGTCCTTTTTAGTGCTCCTCTGGCAGGAACTAGCTTCCTTCTTCACAGCAGAAATTACAACATGCACTAGGGGACTTGGCATTCTCTTTTCTGCTCCAGCTTTGGAAAGAGTTCAGCAAGGAGGCAGCTCAGGTGTTGCACACAGGAGAAGAAACCTCTTTTTGCCTGGCTTCCTCTGCTAGCTCGTCTGCACAGGCAGAGGTACCTGCCTCTCCTCCTGTTTCTTGTTTAACTTTATCTCTTGCTTCCAGTGCTGTAAATTAAAATGAGATGATGACTTTATGATGATGAGTTCATTATACAGTGATGGCATTGTATATTGATTACATTTGTGCTTCATTTGCTTAACATGTAACAGGGTTTATTAGATCTTTCTAGGCATTGTTCGTGCTAAGAGAGGGCAGAGAAGTGCAAAATGCATTTAAGTCGGAGAAGCCAATGCATCTGCGCTGAGTCATACATGCCAAGGTCTCAGCATAGGGAGAAGCAGAATGGCAACGTGGAATGGAAAGTTAGAAAGGGAATTAATCGGGATGCCACAGAGCAGGAAGAGTCAAGCACAAGTACTTTAATGATTGTACTAAACTTTGAACTCAAGGTCATTTAATATTTGTAAGAGCCCATCTTTGATATTATTACTCAGGTTTATTAGCGCCTCACTGCATGAAAAGACTGGCAAACTTTAATCCTGTCACCTGTGAAAAATGGTTTGGTGCAGGGCAAATAAAGATACTGCATCATGGTTCTGTGGAAGGGCAGCAGAAACAGTGCTCGTTCCACGTTTGCTTTTAGTAAATCAGAGGGAAAACTGTCAGCTTGTCTTTCAGTACAGAGGGGACATTCTGGTCAGTGATAGGTATTGTCATGAGTGAGTGCTCTAAACCCCAGAAATTACGCCAATGGCAGGTGTTCAGATGAACCAGCTGATAGTGACACTATTTGGTGTCGTGTGCAAGTATTTAAAAAGCTATGAATGCAGATGTTACAGTTTTTCATGGCTTGTTAGATGTTATTTTTAATCAAAATCTGGGCCGTAATGGATGAGGTAACCCTGTATAGCTGGACAACCCAGAGAAATCGTCACTGGTCGTGTTTTCAAGTGTTCCTTTAAGTCCTGCTTTTTCCCCAGAGCAGAATTGCTAACAGATGCTGTACAGATTTTTTCAGGGATTGTAAGAATATCATACAGAAATGGATCATTGCTCTATCTCTAATCTGGACTTTTTTCTGTATAAGATTATTATTATTATTATTGTTTTCATTTTTAAGCTTCTTTTCAATGAAAAGCCAAGCTTTTAAACCAGAGGTTTCTAAGAAATAGTAATACTCTGAACTCATTAATTTGGTGGAAGGATATATTTACAGATGATCCTTTATTTAATACGTTCCTTTCTTGGGGGCTTCCTCCGCTACATGCTGTGGCCTGTAAACCCTTAACATTAAAAAAAAAAAAAATGCAGTAATTCCTTCCTTGTTGTTTGTCAACATTTGCATTCCCACTACAGCTTTTAAAAGTTTTCTTGAGAGATGAGGACTATCATTGCCACGGTAACTGAGATTTACTCTTCAGGACTTTGTGAGAAGTGTGACACTCCTGGCTGTATAGCACCACTTAATGTCATTCTGAGGTGCCATTAGTAACTAACCTTCAACATTTCTTTGCTGAGGCTTGATTCTCTGATGCTAAGCAGTGCCGAAGGTTTTAGCTGCGTGTGAATGTCACGAGTGCCAGGTTAAGCAGAGAAATTGGGAATTTGAACAAGAATTTAGAGGGTAAAAAAAAAAAAAAGTTATTTCTCCAGAGGAAACCCTGGTGCTACAATCAACAATTGTAAGATCATTTTCATGTTGAGATTTGACAGATCAAGTCTTTAGAGACAGGGCAACAAGCCATTTTTTTAAAAAAAGCTGATAGAAACACGAAAATTTTGGGAAAAAAAAAATAAACAATGAAAAAACAACTTTGGTCTGCTCAGAAGCCATCTCCCTTCAACACAAAGCTTCCAGCAAGGCGTGTCTGTGGTAGTTTTGGATCACAGTATTTGAGGTTTGGATCATAGATATTGGGTGTTTGAGTGTCTTGGACCATGGTATCACAGCAGCACAGTCTGATCAGAATACATGTTTTTCCGGGTTTTGTGATGGCCGGACCCTCTTCACGTACCGTGGGCTCACAAAATTCCTATCCCAGAGAGCACGCTAGGTTCTTGTATGTTTTGATTGTTCACACATAGTAGTGAAATACAGCATAGCGTGATTTATTGCTTGTGGTTTTAAAGTCACTGAAGTCTGGAGGGTTATTTTCACCACAGCCAACAGTACTGTTCCGTACTTGATTATACTGGGAAAACAGTGGTTGTTGAAACAAGGTAAACGCAGTAACTCATCTAGCAGCTCTGTGGCTGTCTACATCGCGTTTCTTCTGCATACAAATAAATGGTTCTTGTTTACTAATAGTGTAAGCTACTTGCCCCCCAGTTTTCAGAGCATTACATGAGATTACAGTGAGAATTTTTTGCCTTTAGATTTCATGCCACCTCTCTCCAGTACACAAAGCAGTGATAGATTTAATCAGCTGTATGTCTAAAAACTTACGAGTATGTTCTCTTGTTCTTTTATGCAGAAATCCTAAATGGAGGGGTGTATGTTGGCCAGAACAAATTTCTTTGCTTCGCAGACACCATTCATTGGCAGGATATCGTACGTAACCCCTGGGCCTCCAACTTCACTTTGGTTCCAACGAATGGCAGCTCAGGATGTAAGTACCAGGTTTATTCTTACCCTTGTCATCTGCTCAGCATAAAACAGTATAAATCTGACTTCAGGTTTTTCCCGATCCGCTGTTATGGAGAGTTGTATTTGTAAATTTTCCCTGCATTCTTCGAAGTTCTACACTGCTTGTAGGAACACCTAGTCTAATATTAGAAAAAGTCTGCAGAGTGTTTTTGTGAATATCATCCATTTTCTGAACTTCCTCTCATCTGTTTTCTCTCATCTGCATATTCTTTTTTCTATTTATTGCTAAAGCCACTGTGCTGCTGTGGAAGCACAGACATTATTGTTTGCTTTTCATTAGTTCCTGCTGCTCAGGCTGGTCCTTGAGTCACAATTATAATGTCTGTGGCATCATAATTAGCCGCCGGAGTAATTACGGTACAAGCTCATGGATATTCTGACTTCAGATGAGAAATGAACCTCAAAGAAACAGTTATTCTGTTGTCTTGGGTGTATCTGTTAAGAAAGAGAACTTGCAGAGGATGGGATGCTCTTCATGGTATAGCAAATACTTCTCTTTTTTTAATGTGTTCTCTCTAATGCTCTTGGTTTCAAACCTGAAGTATCTGTGTACTTCGAGTAATTTCTCTAATCCGTTTCTCTATTGTCCTCCCCTAGAGTTATTCACATTCAGTAGCATTTTGAAGATTCTTGCAGCAATAATGAATTCTAGAGAATGGTGGTGACGGTGGTACAAAGTGTTTAGGTAAAATATGTCATAATATAGTAAAGTGTGTTCAGAATGAATGCCATGCTATTAAACAGTACCCTCCAGATGTGTCGGCATTGAAATTCAGGAATAGGCTGGGAAGAAGTTTATACCTGATGTCAGAAGTGACACCACAGCAAGCATATTGTCTGGGCATTCCAGATATAGGGACGTTCTGGATTGCTTACCTTATCCTTAGGTGTCCCTCAAGGATGTATAAATGACTCTCACTTCTGCTACAGCCGAGAAACATCTTCAGTTCTTCAGCCGAATGTTAGGAATTCAGGAAAAAAAAAATCAGGCTTTAGGTTAAAAGCATTTGATGAACCCCCATAATTTCTAAGCTGTGACTTGTTTTTAACCAAGTGCTTTGTCATGTAATAGATTTTATGTAAGGCTGACGTGCCTTTTTTTTTATCTCTCCCTGCTACCCTCAAACCCAGAGCTGCTTGAGATACGGCTTCCTCCAGGAGCCTGTCAAACTCCACTGCTTCTCCATCTTCCAACTTGAGAGCTGAGACTCCTCTCTTCTGCCTTTTGGCTGGAAACGTGACATAGTTGTAATGCAGCCAGCTATCTTATCTGAATATTAAAAACCCTCATCATTGATGGTCAGTTCTGAGCAGAACTGATAACACCTGTGAAGGTTAGGGAATGCCTGTACCCTTTCATGAGTCATTACCTCAACAAGAAAAAGGTTTGGTTGTTACTCTGTTTTGTTCTGTTATTGGGTTTTCTTTTAACCGTTGCCAGTTCTTCAAGACAAATGCTTCTGCAACACCAGCGTAATAAGCTCTTTTCAAAAAGCAGCTGACATCAATACTATCTTTTTGAGCTAAGTTTTACTGATGACTCCAGAGGAGTCAGAACAGGATCAATGCTGAGAACTTTTGGAATCACACCCTGTAAGCAATAAAGGCAAATATTAGCTCCCACAGTGAGATGAAAGAATATATGTATCTAAGTCCAGCTCTCTTAAAACATTTTTTCATTCTTTTTGAGTTATTTTGAAACATTGGGAAGGAACAATTTGTGCTTTGCCATTTGTGCTTGATAAACCTGATAAACAGCATTACTTCATGACTATCAAGAGCTGTGTACCAAGACAGTTTCATTACGATAGCCACCCAATTTTTACTTTATTTTTCCTTACTCGGGATGGAGCAGAGCACAGTTGACTATATGTAATTTAATAAACATAAGTCTCCTTCTCCAAGAAACTGGATTCCACCTCAGTTATATTCAGAAGTGACATTTCACTAAATTAGCTAATCCAAACCATTTCTGTCTTCACAGTTTACATAGGTGAAAAATCTAAACCCCCTTATATAGAAAGCCAACAAATGGCTGAAGTGGTTTAACAAAGTGTTAAGGCTTTGGGAAACAAAGAATTCAGGTACAGAAATCACCATTCAAAATAGCATAAAATGAAACAGCTGTCCATCTGTCTGTGCACGCATGTATTACACACATGTGCACACACATGGAGTGGGTGTGTATATATTTATATATATTAAAAAAGCCTTCAAATGAAATCACTCAAATGATGAACCTTATTACTACCTGTCAAGACATAGGAGAGAGGCAATGTGCTACACTGGTAGTTTACAAAAGAATTAAGTTAAGTTAAGTTGTACTGGTGCAGAAAGGACTTGGGGAAATGAGCACTGCATTATAACCCTAGAATGGAAATCGGTATGGTATGGTTAAGTGGGGTACATGCTTCTCAAACTTGGCTCACGTCTCACTTGCCATCATCTGCTGGACAGTGTGGGTGTTGCTGGGCCCAGCCTTGCTGGTTTTCCACTGCTGAAAATGATGCTCGGTGCGTTACGAAGTCTTAGGTAGTTTTCTGCATAGACTCATGCTTGTTTGTGTCCAGCATGTATATGTATTTACTGTTTATTTTACAAGACTCTATTAAAGTGCCTGAAGTCTCAGGTGCTTCCTACCAAATGCAAATCTTGACTAAGTCCATTGGAACTGAGGAAGTACACATTGCTTGGCATTACTGAGAATACCCTGCGTGCAAGAGCTATTAAGGAAAGCCCTCCGGGACTTTCCATGTCCAAGTATCATGGAAAGAGTAAGTGGGTTTTACTGCTTATCTAAAAACCTTTACAGGAGAGGGAGAAGGTCTGTTCAGAGAGGCTGCATCAATCTGGGAATGATAAACCGACCAAACCTTCAAGCTCACAAAGTCCTCACTAGTAGTAATTTAGGAAAGTCTGTGTAAGTGTGTGATCGTGTAGGCCTGGGAGCCACGTTTGGCCATGATGGACAGGACTGGAGGGTGGGTAGCTTATGCCCAGAAATTCTAAGGGCTGTTCTGCTGTGACCATCATAGTAGTGCACCCTGGCAGAGAATATTTTGGGGACACAAGGCTGCAAACTGCCATGAGTGTCAGGATCAGACTTCATCGTTCTCACAGGTCCTAAAGCCTAAACCACAGTGTGGTATTTTGGTGTCATTGGAGCTGTAGCAGACATAGAATGTCCCCCAAGGCGTCTACATGTCCTAAAGAGCAAGGCCTGCCTTCCCAGAGCCAAGTGCTTTCCAGGTTTTTGCTGATGCCAGAGCGGACTCCAGCAGGTTGATAGAAATGCACTGTCACACTGGGAGCACCCGTGCAGCAGCGCGTGTCTGCGCTCAGGGCTCAGCCACGCTCCTTGTTCCTCTTCCCCATGGGGCACCCAACAGTGCAAGCTGCTGGTGCTGCTCTCTTCCTCAGCCAGACAGGGGAGCAGACAATGGTCCCACTTCAGGGATAATTTCCTTTGCAACCCTCCTGCTGCTCCAAGGCAATTGTCAGAGAAAGAAGACAAAAGGGTGGAGTGAAATGAAGATGCTTTGATATGAAATCAGTCCCCAGCCTCTGAGCTTGTTTCATACCTCGGATCTGCCAGCAATGGCAATCCCCTTCATTTACATCAGTGCTAGACAGAAGAGAATATGACCAGTGAACTCTG
The DNA here is from genome assembly GCF_000710305.1 of Buceros rhinoceros silvestris. Lineage (NCBI taxonomy): Eukaryota > Metazoa > Chordata > Aves > Bucerotiformes > Bucerotidae > Buceros > Buceros rhinoceros. The sequence goes on along the minus strand of NW_010426375.1, from coordinate 8,955 downwards.
GGAATAAAGCTTTTCTGATTCTCTTCTTCGCAGGCTTTCATTGTCACAACGGTGTTAAGAAGCCAGCTGAAAAGGCCACGGTGTCTTAACCACTGTGAGCTTACCGCAGACATACGAATCCTAAGTTCTGCTTCTCCCTTTTTCTTTTTCTTACGTCTGAAATGCATTCTACTCATTGCTTCATGTTCTGATCAGATGCATGCAGAACAGCTTGTGTTAGAGGCCTTTGAATTACACAGTTGTACTGGGAAGGTGAATACAGCCAGTGGCTGCCTGCGCAGAGCTCAGCATGTGCTGCTGAAATGTCAAACAAATGTACCAGCGACCACACGTGCTTCAGCTCTCTGAGGACAGGTACCTCTGTGCCTGGCATTTTGACTCATATGCTGAAATAATACGAGTATTTACTGTTTGCAGAGCCTTCCCATGCTGGTATCTGAAGCTTTTAAAATTAATTATGATTTGAAAGGAGCCTTCTCTTCCATTTACTGGAAATCAGCCCTGTCAGCCTGGGGCTTTTAAGCTGGGCACCTTGCAGTGGGAATTTCAAAAGTTCCTAATTGTCTAAGGAAAAAAAGTTCCCCTTTAGGTATATGTTACTGAGTTCATTTCTGCAATGCGGAAAATCTGTTTTTACTCCTTCCAAAGATGAGCCACAAATTGAAGCATTAGCCAAGCATGCTAAAGACACACTTTGCAGGAGCATATTCCCCTGTTGCCACATCCACTTGTTGGATTCAGTCCCTTAGGTGAAGAGCTAGAGCTCTGCACCTCAGAGCTAGAAACCCAAGGTACAGTTCCCAGTGATGGTGCAAGAAGTAAAGCAGGAAGTAAGGATTAGACTCCTCGCCTAAATTGCCTTCAGGATGGTAGATGGCTCCTCTCTGACCAGCTTTAGGGAAAGTCCAGTGACAACCTGGCTGCTCTGATCTGTGTCCTCGATGTTCTCCCTGGTTCAGTTGTTGGCAGGAGCTGGACATTGTGCCTGGTGACCCCTTTTGCAGGATTTGACAAGGACTGTAATTCTAAATTGGAATTTTCAGTGGAGCTTTATTTGGAGATTTTGTTTCACAAAAAAGCCTGAAGGATTTGAATTATTGTGTTGAGGTTGCTTGCATAGCTAATAGCATGGGTTCAAATAAACCAATAATGCATTTAAAAATAGCAAAACTGTATATATGCATGTTCTTGGTGGAGCTAGTAACTGATTGGATAATGAAGATTAAAAAATTACATTCCATTTTCAAGTTTAAAGAGAAATGCTGATTTTTCAATTAATTATACAAGAAAAATTCAGGACTGCATGTTGGAGTGTGCCCAAAGTTGCAGAAACTGAACTCTGTGAAAATTAAGCCCATTTTAAAGTATTCTCCTGAGCTGAAATTTCTGCTCAGACTCTGAAGTGCCGTGAGATCTGTGGAAAATTTTCCCTTGAATTGATCTGACTTCCCAACTGTGCCCATCAGCCGTGAAGAAAGCTGAAACTTTTGGCGGGACGTTTTTTCAAGCAGAACAACTTCAGTTACTTGCTATTCATGACACAGTACTCCTCTGTCATTGCTTTGTACCTAATTGCACCAGGTGTGTTAAAAACACCCAGGTTCTGAGGTACTGCTGCGTTGTTACGTGATGCGTAGGAAGAGGTGGCTTGGTTTTCAGCTGCATGCCTGTGCTTCAGTAAATCCCATGACATAGTCAAGGGAAACGCTCCTTTAAATTGCCTTCCCTCTTTTTTACCTACTGATTCATAGATTTTTCAAGGGCAAGAGAAGCCTTGAAACATCATTAGCTCTGATTTCCTGTAAGTGAGGGCCCTTGAAGTATCATCTTCTTGCCCGACGCTGAGCTCGGTAGCTTTCCTGACCACAGCCTATCTTCCAACCCATCTTGGAGGTTCTGAAGTGGCCTCAGCCCTGGTGTGGCTGGACCTGCTGTCACCACTGGATGGGTGAGCACAGGGCTTTGGTTCTCTGTACGCTTTCCTGACAGTGGTCTGAAGCTTTGCAGAATTCAGCTGTCCCTCAGGAAGCTGGTTACTTCCCTGGTATTGAAAGAAATAATACTAGCTGCTTTTAGTGGTGGTTTGAACACAGTTCTAAATTGCGTCTTACACCTTCTCCAGCTCACTTAAAGAGCACTCTCAGAGCCAGTGTTTTCTGCCTGCAGAAGTCGCGTGTAATTGGCTCGCCTCCACATCCTTCTTTCATGAGCTAAACAGATAGAGGTCTCATATCTCTCACAGTGAGGGATTTCTTTCCAGCCCCAGAATAGTTTTAGTTGCTCATCAGTGTAAAATATCTGTGTTTTCCAGTGTGATTTCAGAAGGCGCAAACCAACGTGTCTATAGCATTTTATTACTGATTTAACCAATAACCTGCAGAAGTAAAAATGGTACCCTCTGTGTTTCAGCTTCGCATGAGGAGCCTGGTGTTCAGGTAGTTCTGACATCTCTGTGTTTTAGAGACCTCCTGTCCTCCAGAAAATGCATCCCATGTCCTTTATTCCAAAATACGCAATCTTACGTTTGGCTGTACGGAAGAAACTTTGTGAGTGACTTCAGCTTACCCATCAGCCTGCTCACACCCTAACCCTGGCTGCTCTTCACTGTCATCTGCTGGGATTGCAGTCTTCCTGTCATCTGTATGCTTTATTGCCTGGGATTTTTTAATCATTTCTAAACCTTTGGCAGGAGTATTGGAAAGCGTCAGTCCTGTGATGATCCCTGGGGAACCACACCCCAGTTGGGTTGTAATTGCTCATTTACAGACACTTTTGGAGAGCCTCCTGTTAGTGGACTCTTAATGCATTTTTCATGTGTTTTATTAGTACTGAAACAGAGAGACAAATCTAATTAAATGTTTATCATTTAGCCAGTGCTTTGCATTTTAATTGGAGGAACAAAACCTGGACTAGCCAGCTGCACAGTCACTTGTAAGTCAGCTCTCTGTTCTCCTGGTGCAGAGAGTGCAAGCTGTGATTGACCTGATGTGGGTGCAGGTGTATTTCACGCATTATAGCTCAGTTTGACAGACTTACCTCTCTAGAGTATGTATTTAGTTTATGTGAGTCAGTGATGGCTCCATATTCTTTTTTTTTTCTTCCTTTCTTAATTTTCTGTTACATTGTCTTTGTGAGTTGCTTTATTTAGGTTAATCTGCTGCCCCCTCAGCCCTGATAACTGCGTTTGCTGGGCCGTGTTCTACTGCAAGTTTCCTGCGTGCTAGCTAAAGGAGTAATAGTTTCTGAAAAGATACTTCTTTAAAATATTGCAGAACTGGGAACAATTCGGTAGAAACTTAGTTTATTGGAAATGTCTGTATGTCAGATTAGTTTAAGGGGAAAAGCTCCTTATGCATTTTTAAATGGGTATAGAAGAAAATCAGCCACGTGGATACATGTACATCCCTCTCAGTGTACCAGGTATATTCTTGCAGGGTGTTTCACAAAAAGCCTAAGTCGCTGCTTGCATGGGATTTTGTGTAAGTGATGGACTTTGATCTCCATTGGATCTTAACAGTCTGTGTTGGGAGTTGCTGCCAAGGGCTGTAGGTGAGTATATGTTGCGGCCATTTGTTGCAGCTACAGAATGAGGTCTGACGGGTACCAGCCCTTTGATTTAATGTTCACTAGTGACCTTGTAATTCTTCACAGAGCACAGTACCTCATTTTTTGTACCAGTAGTTGCAATATTAGACAAGGATCAATTTTACACATAGAGACTTACCTGGAGATTTATGATCAGGTCATACTATTGGGTATTTAAATCTGAAGTAACAGTCTGATAGCTGTGAAGAATAGGGTTTCCTCAGATCCTTACAATCTCTCCCCAGAGTCCCAGAACTAGCCTTCCGCTAGTTCTAAGTTACGCCGTGGCTGAATGGTATAAAATGTTACACATGTGCACACCAGTCTTTCCAGCTGGACCATCCAAAACGGACTCTCGCACAGGAGCAGTCCTGCTACCATCAGGAAGCCACACTGGTGAAGTCTTGGATCAGAGTGGAAGGGAGGACGGAGTCCTCTCCCTCAGGTGTAAAAGTGCCACTGGTCAGTCAAGATTCAGGAATGCTGAACACAGTGTAGATGCAAGTACAAGAAGAGCTGTCCTTTAGACCAGCAGATGCTCCTGTAACAGGAGACAATTACGTGTAAATAATAAGTACCACAGTCCCAAGACATAGGTGAGAGAACCGTGTTTTGGCCCGTTACTCCTGCAAGATACTTTGTGCTTTCTCAGAGCACAAGGGTTTTGCTCTGCAGAAGGCCAGAGTAGCAGCAATATATTGATGTATGCTGGCAAAAAGAGGGAAGTGACTAAGTCATGCTTAAAGTCACCTTTCAAAATAGCTGCTGTATCATTTCTAGTGTACGTCGAAATGGGAAACTACCCACGGAGAAAATGGCATTCCAGAAAGGACACCCTGAAGATATTTGTTATTGCAGAGTTTGTTAAAGTATAACCTTTCATTGAGATTATTACTTGAAGTTCAATTAACATTTTAAATGTATGTTTGGAGGCCAGTGAGCGGGGCCTCCATAGTAAGGTGATTTTGGTGCAGAATATGTTCCCTGCTGCTGGTGTCACCATGGCAAAGCCAGGAGGAGAAGCAGTTCTTTTTAATAAAAAGCCACAAATTACTAAACTGCTTTGTGAAAGCTCCTCCTGTGTGGAATGCACTTCAAGGGCTTGCAGCATTGCGTTTTAGCCGCAGTTACTGGTTCAGGGCTATCTCAGGTGGAAAGAAAATTTGTATCAGGGCTGAATATAGACGGCCAGAAAGTCCCACAACTGCCTTTTGTTCTGCATATGGTGCTTTTCCTACCATTAAGGAATCTCCAGACAGGGCAGAATTTATTTACTTACCTGGAATCGGAAGGCAAAGAAAGAAACAGAAGAAATGGATTTCAAAGAATAGTTTTTGTCAAGCGTGTGCAACTGAAGGTGGAGGAATACATGCCACGCAGTGGTGCTATGAACTTGTTTTGCATTAGCGTGGCAAGCTGAACTGCTTGGAGTTGCCTGTGGAGTTTCTCCTCAGCCCAAAAGGGTGTTTTGAATAAAGAGAATCAGTTTAGTTTCCCAAAAAATACCTTCATCCAGCATTTTCGGAAGGGATTTGTCAATTGATGAATGCCTTTGAAACAGATTTGAAAGGTGGGCAGACATGGCATTTAATGGAAATACGATGCCTCTAACAGTTGAGTTTGCTGAATAAAAAGTAAGTAAGTAACAAACCCAAGTATACCTGGCCAGTACGAATAACCAGAACTCCTTAGGCTGCCGGAGCCTGATGCAGGGATCTAGCAAGGGAACTGCAGCAAAGGCAAGGGTCTTTCAGAGTCATGGACACAGAAGGAAGGGCACTGGGAAAGCCAGCATTAACAGTTGCTGCAGAACTTCTGACAGAGGCATCTTTTTGGGGTGAAAAATATATTTTTCCAAAAAGATAAACAAAAAACCCAGGGTGAAAGTTACCCACCCAATGGCACAGGTTACTGTGTGGATGTATAAAAACATCACAAAGTGGCAGTAGTTCTGTAGGTACAGCATTTTAAGCAGTGCTTCATCACATTGTAGTGTGTGGCAACTGTTGGCAAATGCTTACCTTTTAATGGCAACCTGTGTGTGTATCGTGTGGCGCCGTATACCACCTGTTTATAAGCAGACTGGCATTTAAGCAGTGTATTGCACAACAGCGAGACTTTCAGTTGAAATGAAAGCATCCCTTTCCATTGTAAGCAGCTTGCTTTATCACAAACACCAGCGTTTCTTGAAAGTGGGAAATAAACCCCCAATACTCCAAATATTTAAAATAGTCTAATTGAATGGTAATTGACAGATTTGTAGTGAGTGGGTGGCTGGGTGGAATTGGTCTTTCACAGCAAGCTCCAGTTACTCTAGCTAGCTGCCTTGGAGGAGCTGCTCAGGGAAGGAGGAAGAAAAGAAAGACTATAAAATCAGCTGCTTAATTGTATCTGCTGGTTCTCGAAGCTGCCGTGTGCCTCCCACGCTTTTGAAGCTGTCTGATGTTAATTCTGCAAGGTGCACATCCCAGCCACCAGCTCAGGGTGGGCTTGGCCGGTGCTGCCGTGCAGGGCCCAAGGCAGGGTGTGTGGCTTGGTGGTGGTGGGTGGGTGGGTGCAGTGTTGGGACTAGCCAGCCAGCACGTGATGGGCTTCTCCCAACAGATTCTTCTGTTGCTTGCATAAAGCACAAAACCACCCCAGCCTGAATTGCTATGCTAGCTGTGCTGTTTTAAGGATTGGGTTACACGTGCCTGTTCTGGCAGAAATTCTCAGAAATGTCACTCAAGTTCCTGTCGTGCTTTTGTGGACATCACAGCTGAAGAGCGTTGCTCAAACCCAGGGTTGTTTTGGGGGTGTTTCGCTGATCCCTTCACACCTCCTGCAGGGAAGCGGGCAGGGCTGTGGCTTCATATGAAGCTGAGTGACTAGAAGGAAGTTTCTCTCTGCTAAGCAATGACAAGGTGTAGGAAGTAGCAAAGCAAAAAAAAAAAAAAAGGGTGCAGTCCCTTATATCTTCGTGTGCAGGATCTCCACATTTGTATCTCCTTGGGCTAGTATTCAAAGGAGCTGTCACATCTCAAAAATCTTCTTTCTGGTCCTTTTGTAGTAACTTGTAGTTTACTTTCAAAAAACTTAAAAAAAGCCATCATCAATGAAGTGTTGAGGCATAGGGGAAATGTTGGGAATACTTGCAGAGTAAGACACTTAATTGAGGGTTTTCAAGTTGCTACTTATAAAACCAACTTTATACCCAATTCATCGTATTGCACCTGCATGATAGTCACAGAATGTCCACAGCATCACCTCTGTGCAGATCTCTGATAACGGAAGATTTCCCAGGAAATTGCAGTCTGAAATTGGTTTGTATTATTATTTTCGCTGACTGTTTGTCTACAGCAAACACTGAATCTGAATATCAGAGTATATGCCCAAGCATTGTTTTCCAAAAGAAAGGGCTTCTGTTGTCCAAGTATTGTTTTGTAATGATCAGTTTTGTTAGAATAGCCAGAGATACATTTAGAATAAGCATATTATGAGACTTATCCAAAGTTGATCTAAAACTGTACTCCAGATTTCACGGGACTGGGGAGTTCCTTTCTAGTATTTCCATCTAATTGAGTCAAAAGTTGGTTAAAACATTGGCACACCTAACTGCGCCCAGCCAGACTCTAGGAATATTACACGGCATCCAGAAAAAGGAAAATGGATTTTAAAAGCCACTTCAATTTCGACTTCTCATTTCCTTTCTTTGAGGTTATTACTTTGTGTAAAAAATGAAAACTGTATGCCCCTCTGTTCGAACTTTATTACTGCTTTGGCAGCATTACAGGAACATTATTACAGGACATTATTTTGACTTATGAGGTGTTGACTGACTTGATCTGTTTGAGGGGTGGAGGAGTTGGTAGTAAACAAGCACAAGAACACCTCCAGCTTTGGCACTTACTTTACAGTGTGTCTTTGAGTTTGTTGAGAACCTCCTCTGAAAATCTCCTGTAACAGTGCAGAGATTTCTCATGCAGTGTTACACATGGTGTCCAAAAAAAGAAGCTTGTATCTATATCCCTCAGTTCTGAGCCAAGATTACGTACCGGGCAGGAAGTCTGCTGCTGCACCTTAGGACAGACAGTTGGCTTAAGATCTACTACTTTACTAAGGCCCAGGTATGGGTGCACATCTGATTGCCGTGTTCTGTAGGACCTGCTGCTGCTTGGCTTACTTGTATTTTTTATTTTCTTGTGTCGTCACACCATAGACGGAAGTACCTGTCGCTGTGAGCCAGGATAAAAAGCACATGGGCTGAGAGCTCAAGGGCGGCATCCTAGGGTGTTGAAGCGTATGGGTGTCACAGTGTTAGGCATGGTAGTGGCTGCTTCTTAGATAGGAAATTCCTGCCCTTCTGGACAGCCCATGCAGAGGAGGGAGCCCATTAAAATACCACCTGCCCAGAGCAAACCAGGGGTAAATGCTGGAGTGAATATAAAGGCATAGAAGTTGTTGGCTTTTTGTGGTCTCTGACTGCTTGGAATCTGCAGTGCCTGCTTGTCTGCTGTCTTCCCCTCACAGACCTGTCTTCTGCTCATACTCAATTTCCTCAGTAAGAAGGTCTTTCCTCCCCTTTTATAAAATACATTAGCAGATGAGGAGTTCCCCAGGATGTGGCGGAGCAGGGTTCAGTTTCCTGCCTGGCATTAAAATCTGTACCTCCTATCTCCTACCTCTCAGTGGAAACTGTCCCAGGTTGGTCTGAATTGGTGTGGAAATATTCCTTCTGTTGAAATTCTGGGTATTAAGTACTCATCAGTAAGCTACAGAAATAGTCCTAGGGGCATGGACTGGAGCTTGAATGTACCCTTCTCCAATGACCATAACCACTGAGCTGGTGGGCAGGAACCCAAGAAGTGTTGTGTTCAGCTCTCTCCCTTCAGGGCCAGTGAGCTCCCTGTATCGCTGGGAGAGCTAGTGTTGGGAGGGACAGCTGCTTGCTCTGTGCTCTCCCCTTCCAAAAGCTGCAGACTGTTTCTCGGGTTGCTGTGCTGGGAGGCAGAGTCTTTATCACAGTAAGCAAAAGAGAAAGCAGGATGCATAACCCTACCTGCTAGTCGAGTGTTAACGTCAGGTGTTACAGGTAGTGGAACATCACTGTCACCGGTTTGGCCGAGGCTGAGCCAAGGTCCGATGATGATAATACCCTTCCCTATCCCACCAGAGATAGGGGAAGGGAGAAAAGAATTAGTGAGGCCTCTAAAATGCTTTTTGGAAAACTGAAACAGACTTTAATAACACTACAAACAGGGATATATTAAATACAAAGGTAAACCAGTAAGGTATTGAGGGTTTCGGGAAGGCAAGGGTTAACCCGCGGTCGGTAGCAACAGCAAAACGCGATCTGCGGTGGTGATCCGAGATGGCGGCAGCCACGTGGTT
>NW_010426374.1:0-36130 GCF_000710305.1 Buceros rhinoceros silvestris | reverse complement strand
GGGGCGGCGGCGGAGGAGGGAGGCCCGCCGTCCGCTCCAGCCCTGCGAGCGTGCTCACCGCGCTGAACTGGCAGCGCGTTCAACGTTTCACGGACATTTAGCAAGGCCTCTGGTTCCAGAAACGGCGCTTGAGTTAAGGAAAACCCTTTAAACAGGATAGCGGGGCATGCGGTGCGTGTTCTGTGCTCACGCTGCGGTGAGGAGCGCTGAACCGTCACCTCCCGTAGCACCGGTTAGGGTTTACCCGTTACTGGGCGTGGTTTGTCACTTGGCTTTTGTGCCTACGCTCTCTTGTGATTTAAAAACTTCATGGCAGACCTAGGTACAAAAATATCTTCAGTCGGGTTGCAGTGAGATGCGTGTTCAGGTGGTCAGATGCTCTCCAAAAGGATAGAGAACAGAGAGAAGTTGTGTAGCAACCGTCTTTGCTGTGAGAATTTACAGCTTTAAAGGCTTTTCCTCTACCAAACCAGGGCATAACTTATGTTTTAAATGTTTGCAAAGAGATGCTACTAAAAAAAAAAAAAGAAAAAAAAATCAAAAGAAAACCAGTCAAGATATTTGTAAGCAATACTGCATTGCTGTTTGGTTTTTCCTCCCTTTGTAATATAATTTTATACAGCATTTCCAACAAGTGTTTCTAAATTTAAAAATCACCTTAATTTAGAAAGGGGTCAAGATACAATGTATTTTATTTAATTTCTTTTCTTTTTCCCTCCTCATTTGAAGGTCAGTTGAAGAGAATGTTTTGCTACACAGAGATTAGATTTGGGGTGTCACTATTTGAAACATTTTTTTGAGGGCTCGGAATAACTTAAAGATTAGTCCTTGCTTTCACTTGAAAATAGTCCCATACCTGCAGAGACTCAATAAAAAACCATTAGAAGTCCATGACTTGAAATCTGATCAGAAAGAATTCGGGAGAAGACTTGAGAGGAGGAAGAGCATTTCTTCCAAAAATGTAAAAAATTAGCAGTGGTACCTCCTGACTCGCTGTGTTGCTGTGGGTTATGCCAAGTGAAACCAAAGACAGCTGCCTTCCAGCTCAGGGGCACAGTCTGTCTGATCATTTGGGGTGTTTTTTGCAGTGCTTGTTCATCATCTAGATAATAGTTAAGATGCCATTTATTTTTCTCAGCAGCACTTCCTGAATTTCCTGGAGCTGTATGCCAGTGTCCTTGACATCACAAGTGTATTCAGATCACCTCGTGTCTCCAGCATACCCTCTCCTTTGTCTCAGAATTCACACTGCAATGAAAATAGTACCTGCCAGAATCATTTTGAGTATTTGAAATCAAGATTAATCCCTTTTGATAGGAATAGTAAATATATTTCATGCATTTTGATATTTTTCTTAAAACACAACTATCTTCAGTCACAATTTGCTTAGGAGTTGTAATTTAATACTCACACACTGCATTTCTAGCCATTTGTCGTCAAACATGTTGTAGCATGTATTTTCTGTGGACATGAATTCCAAGTATTTTTTTATAGCTAGAAGGTAACACTGTGAATTTGATCCATCTTACGCTTCTGGTTCACAGCAGCTATTCCTAACAAAATCGCGAGGGTTCCTGAAGCCTTAAACATTTTCTCCTTCAGCTAACGGATGTTCTGCCACGAGCTGGTAGCGCACACGTGGTTTGTTCAGTGTGCCCAGGTAAGGCTTGTGTGACCTTCATTATCAGTTACGCGCAGAGCTCATGTCGAGGCACGAGTTGGTCAGAGTATTTACTTTCCACGTGTACCGAAACCTCCATTTCTTCACCATCCCCAGGCTCTGTTTCACGTGGTGAGGACGTTTCACTTTGTAACCACGTGCAGTGGGTTGTTTTTCGAGCAAAAGGAGGCACGCTTGTCCTTGCACACCAGCTAGCTAATGCACAGCTTTATTTGAACACGAGCTTTGTATTCTGACTTTTAACTGAAGGCCCTTCGTATTTCAGTCTCCAAGCCAGCACCTTACTGGGAGGGAACAGCAGTCATTAATGGAGAGTTCAAGGAGCTGAAGTTAACAGATTATGAAGGAAAATACCTTGTCTTTTTCTTCTATCCGCTTGACTTGTAAGTAAGACCACTGCAGACGTACCAAGGCTGAGCGCAGCTACACTAGACTTGTGAATTCATTAATTCTTCTCTTTTTTTGACGTCTAGGGTTTTTTTGTTTGTAAGGGTTTGGAGGAAAAGAAAGGAGTGACAGAAGAAAATATATTGCTTTTGTGTTTTCATCATGCATTGGTGAAATTGTAACACGGTCTTTGTCCTAGTGTGTGTGTCCGCTAATTTGTGTCTCCATACAAGAAAATAACTTTCCATCTGCAGCATCCGGTCAGGCAACCTTTACGTTTTGTGTAGTGCTGTAAATCGCCGCTGCAGACAGGAGACAGCATCCCGTCTGTGTTTTCTGGAGAGTATGAAGTCTAAGTGATGGCCTTTTCCATTTAAGCTCATCCTGTAACATCCTGAGAACACTCAGAACGTTACCCTCTTTTATTTGGAATGTAGTAACTTCACTGGTTGAGTTTCCACTAAGTGAAGAAAAGAGGACAGAGGTGCATAACGACCTTACAGTTCTGAAGGAAATATCGTGGCTCTTGGCCCTCAGCCTCAGGGCCCTAGAAATTGCAACCTTTACCGCTTTATTTCTGCTGTAGCGGGAAGAGTTCAAGTCAAAGTAGTTAAAATTTGCAGACATGCACGTAACAACAAATTAGAGTATGTTGCTCTGGGAAAGAAAGGGTTATTGCACTTAAATTCAGATGAGTCTAAAAGAAAGAAACTCTAAAACCACTTTGATCCAGATTGTTATCTAACTAGAGGTTTGTAATCTTCTTTAATAAACTGTTTGTAACTGAGTTAGAGTCTCAGGCTGGAAGATTTGTCAGGCAGCATTTTGGTTAAACATCTGAAGAAGCAATAAAAAATACGTAAAAGCTGAAATAATTTATGATAAATCCATCATTTTAAGTTAAACAGAGAACTTACTGGTTGTTTCATGAAATTTTGACTTTTATCTTGTCTTAAATTATCTAGTACGTTTGTATGTCCAACTGAGATAATCGCCTTCAGTGACAGAATTGAAGAATTCAGAGCAATAAATACGGAAGTAGTAGCCTGTTCGGTGGACTCCAAGTTCACTCACTTAGCGTGGTATGTACCTTACCGTTCTCTTTCACTGAAAGTTATTCGTGGATCCACCTTGGCTGAAGGACTGTATCCCCAGATTTTTATCCTTTATATGATAATGTGTAAAAGCGCGATGGTATTGATAATACAAATGTTTAAAATATTTTTCAGAGGTAAATATTTTTAATCCTAGTGCATAAAAGGACCTTTTATCTCTGAAGCTTTTTTAATATGTATTGCTTGAACTATATGATGTCCCAGTCAAAAAAATACTTCAAATACCAAGAAAAGAAAGAGGTAGGGATGCAGGTATCTGTAAATGCATCGCAGCGACCCAGTTCATGAGCACCTTGGTATAAAGCAAATATGACTGATCAGAAGGAGATCAGTATTAATAGACGTGGCCAAAACCTGGAAAAGATCTACTGAGCGCCTCGCTCTAACCTGAGTAGTATTCATCTCCCTTGTGTGCAGAACAAACAAAACGTCACTTGCACTAAATCCGTCTGTCTGTACTCTTCCGGTTTGTGACTTTTAACTTTGCATGGGGAATATAAACCTTTATGTGAATTACATCTGTATCTCGTTCCTTGCAAAGGATTAATACTCCTCGAAAACAAGGAGGACTCGGACCTATGAAGATTCCACTTCTTTCAGATTTGACACACCAAATTTCAAAGGATTACGGAGTATATCTGGAAGATCAAGGACATGCACTTAGGTATTTCACTTGGTTACAGTTCTTCTGTTGTTTTGTTGGGGTTTTTTCTGGGGTAGTACTTACTGCTTTAAAGAAGCATTTGACATTTTTCTTTGAGAGGAGTTTTTACTAGGGGATTCAGGCCAAGAGACAAAATAAATACTGAAGAACACAGAAAAATAGTCATAACAAGTCAGAACAGGGGTGGAAGTTAATGTCCTGTTTAACAGCAGTCACCAGTAGATATCTAGAACAGGGCAAACACGGAGAATTCCCCAGAATTGCAGTTACTTAGGGACCTCCAAAGTCCCAGGTGGTGTCAAGAGCAAGGGTAGCTCATGGCCCCAAGAGACACATCTTCCATAAACTTGATTAATTGCTCTTGAGATCCCTGTAACATCATATTATCAGCAACATCCCCTTGCAGGGCCTGTCAAAGCTTAGCTTTATGTTGTGCACAGAAATACCCTTTTTTGCCTGTAACTTACCCTCAGCTCATGTCATCTGCTACCCCAGGTGAAAATAGTAGGTTACTAATATTATAAGGTGGTGGGTACTGTATGGTGTTTGCAGAGATCAAATTCCTCCCATCCAGCAGACATAAAACAGCGAGTAAACACAAGACTGTAATTAGTCCTGTTTCCTGACACAGACCAAAAAAAAATGTTTTCACAGAGGCCTTTTCATTATTGACGATAAGAGAATCCTTCGACAGATCACGATGAATGACCTTCCTGTTGGGAGATCAGTGGATGAAACGCTTCGTTTAGTACAAGCATTCCAGTACACAGACAAGCACGGAGAAGGTGCTCTTTTAAATAATTTTATTTTGAAGGTTTTTTGACTTAGACTGTATTTGTAGCTTTTTGAAGAAAGGTACTCAGCAGCGTTAGAGACTAGCCTCATGCAGTGAGTGAAGTGGTTTGATTGCCCCGCTACAAGATTCTCTGGTGCCGGTACCTCTATAGGTTGTTTCTGGAAGAGTAATTCACATTTTGCTTCGCATCCATGAAAATGCAGAGCACAAAGCATTCCTCAGTCTGAATTAAGGCATCGTGTATCATCTGTACAAAATGTGAGGCTGTAAAGAACCAGGCCAAATAATCCAGTACGTTTTGGCATACTGAGGTAATCGAGATGCAGGCCATCCTTCTTGCGTGTCATTCGCTGCGGATCTGTGACAGGTAACTGAGAGTGCTTCACATCAGGGTACACGGTGATACTGCAGAAGTGAGACTGCCACTACTTGTGTTTTCAATACAAGTGCTGTCTTCTTCTGACAAAGCTTTTGCTGCCTTCAGATCATTACTTTGTCCCAAGAATTCATATTCCCCCCGTTCAGGCACGTTTCTTTAAATAATGTGTTTAAATAAACACATTTGTTCATTTAAAGACTTGTTTAAATATTAATACACATGTTCAGCAGCTTAACTTCCATTTCAACTCAATTTCACCTGGCATTTGAAAGTACCTTTATCTGAAGGTACAAATCATTATTATGTTTTGCTGTACAGATTTAAAAAATAAATGCTGATACTTAGGCTATGCACATTTCACAAAGGAAGTTTAGCCTCATTTAGTTACAAAGCTGGCTCACAAGAACGTTGGTCTGCAGTGTGTTTCCAGAGTAACAGGTTTTTTTCCAGCTTTGCGTGAATGCTGAGGAGAGCCGCCTAGATTCCTTACTGGATTCTTTGGACAGAATAGGAAAAAAGTTCTCCACCATTCCTAATTGGAGGTTTTTTTGGTGGCATTTTTGTCTGACAGTGTGCCTCAAATAAGTGTAATAGGCATAACTCATTGGGCTAACGCCTCAGCAGGGAGAGCTCTGACCAGAGAAGAGCTTCGCTCCAGAACATGCAGCCACACAGGTGGTCACAGGGCTCTCGGCCACGCTGCACGTTAACCACATGCCAGCAACCCTTTGCTCCTGAGCAAGGCTTCAAGTAAAATCACTCAATCTCTTGTGGAATATTTGGACTGATCTCTTTGCTAAAAAATTTTCCCTAGCATGGGTTTTAAAGCAAGAAAGGCAGGTCTCTGTATAGTCACCTGAATTTTATCATGAAACTTTTGCTACTACTAGAAAAGGTGTTCACTCTCAGCTACTGCTCTGCCAGTACTTTGTATAGAAGGGCACGAGAATTACACCAAGGCATGGACATCCATCCAGTGATCCGCAGTGTCCCATTAACAGAAGCGCTAGCTGGTATCAGGGGTAAAACGTTACAATACCATCCCATGTATAAGGAAAACTGTGGATCTACTAGTTGCACATACATACACGTGACGCTTGTGCCCTGTTTTACTTGAAGTTCAAAAAGAGAGTGCACAAAAGTAAGTGTGTGTAAAAAAAAAAAAAAAAAAAACAAAAAAAAAAAACTTTTGCTAATTAGAAAGCACACACTATTTTAGTGATTTATGTGTGTGTAAAAAAAAAAAAAAAAAAACAAAACAAAAAAACTTTTGCTAACGCTGTCCTTTTCTTTTTCTCAGTTTGCCCTGCTGGTTGGAAACCTGGCAGTGAAACAGTAAGTCACCGTTGATAGATAAATGCGTGCACTACCAAAAAACACTCAGTTATCATTTTCACTAAAGCCACATCCAAAATCTTTGCAACTTTCAATGAATGGATATGAGTAAACTCACATTAGTGTAGTTACAGCTTTTGCATTATTACTGATTTCATTAGGGGGTTATTTCCCTCACACTAAACATATTCCACTTGTTTTGAATTCCCTCCGTATGAACAAAATACTTCTGGAGTGGCAGTAAGTACTTTTTTTTCTGTCAATACCCCATGAGAGGAATTTGTAAGCTCTGGAGTCTGTCCTATCTTCTCAGTTATTTGTCAATAGAAATTCTTGGCTGTGCTCAGTCTTACTGCAGGTCCTAGGCACTACCCAAAAAAAAAGCAAAATAAAAGCTCCCAGGCTGCTGTAGTATGTGAGAGCCAGGTGGCACCACCACAGCTCCAGCAGAGAGCATTGCTGTGCTGCACTGTGGCTCTTCTTCCTCTGTTAGTACCCGCCTACGTGTGACGACGGGCAGAAGAGCCAGGGCTCAGAGAAACACCCCTTGAACTTGTGTTCTTAGCGCTTGGATCAAGCGAAATAATGAAACATTCACCAGAGGTCTGAGCTGCCTAGCTCAGATGAGATCACTGTCATCTACTGGAGCATGTGGCTTTCTTCTGAACCGTCTGGTGGTGACAGAGCATCGTTGTTTAGGAGCTGTCTGAACAAAAAGCAGGTCCCCGCAGCCTCTAAGCAGAGCAGTGAGCGTTGTAATTGGTAGTCAAAACAGTGGCCTGTTTAACCATGTTCTCAGCTGGATGTGAAAGCTTTGCAGGCTGCCTGGAGACTAGGAGTCACCTCCGTCAAAGAGCGGAGGAGTGTCTTACTGGGAAAGGGTGGATTTTAAGACTGTAAAATGAAGGAGGTCTGGTTGGCCTAGCAGACGTCTTTTGGAACTGAAAAGTTCTGCCCTCCATAACCACAGGTCACCTGAATAATATGACATCACATATTTTCTAAAAAACAGCCTTACAGTGCTGGGATTAACAGCTCAAACGCTAACAATTTAAAGACTTAAAAATAGGTAAGCATTCTCTTCTGTGTAAAATACGCAGAAAACCAGCAGAGTAGTTCGAAAAGCCTTTCTTGAAGATGTAGCCGTGCCTTCTAAATGTGTTTGATTTAATTAGATCAAACCAGAGGAAGCCATGAGAGTGTGGTGGCCAAGGGAAGAACTGTAAGTAAATTCCAAGTCTCTCGATTACAGACATTAGTTTATTACAGTATCTTGCTTTGGGGCAAGCAGCGTAGATGTGTGTGCTCCCAGCTGTCAAAATTCTTCCGTTGGTAGGCTGCACTCTCTCTTCCCCCAGTCGGTGCAATCTTTCTGCTGCTGCTCTTAGGTACCTTGGCAGATGAACAGTGTCACGTCAACTGATAAACTGCTCGTCTGTGTTGCCTGTGGGTTGGCCTTAGCATCATGTTACGAAATACTAAGCTCTTCTGGTTTTAAAGTTTGTTGTGTTGGCATGGTTTTGGTTTTTGACTAACAGTTTCGTTTTATTTCTTCACAGATAATTCCAGATCCAGCTGGAAAACTGAAGTATTTTGACAAACTCAACTGAGACTTGATTCTGTTTAATTACATAGGTCACATTCAGCTTGATTTTTGCCAATTAAATTTCATTAATTTTGTTACTTTCGTGAGTTTGACTAATATGTAGCTGCAATAGGCCACTGTCACCGCCTGGCCAAGGCTGGCCAATCACGGGACAGACTCTCCTTAATTAGCCCCCTCCCCTAAACTGGACAGCCCTTAAAAGCCTTGTTGCTTAAGCAGGAGTCTAACCTGCGTGAAGCACGGGTACCTCATTAGTGATCAGAAAATAATCTGGCAAAGTAGATGTTTTCCCTGTAAGTCTCTTTCAGGTGCTTGTTTTTCCCCCACATTCAGTTCTCTTACCATCTCGGACTTCGATGCATGACTTTTGCTATTCATAGATTACTTAATTTCTGCAAAAAACTTGCCTGTTTGGTCACATTCTAGGAGCTACGGCTAGAAAAGAGCCACTTGGTTACGGTACCCTAGTCTGTAGTCCAGAGGCAACAGCAGCTAACTTAAAAGCCAGAAATAAGTTACAGTTGCTGAACTGTAATTTCCAAAGCTAGAAAACATTTTTCAACTGCTAAGAACATACCCTTTGCTACGTAAATCAGTACAACCCTTTGAAAAAAATAGAGCGATGACAGTTCATGTGATTCAAGAACTGAGCGAGTAATTTTTTCCACGCTCACGCTTGCAGCGTATATACTGGTAAGATTGATTCCATTTCACACAGACTGATTTTTCCCCCCCTGGCCCGGCACCGTTAACAGATGTCCGTAGTGGTTAGCATCCGGTGCTGATCCGCTTAATAACCGTGGCTCCTAGTTTTAAGGGAGTAGTTAACGGTCTTTCCCAAGATTAGCATTGGTGCGTCAAATGATCATCAGAAACTCTTGCATCTCACGTGCACGAATTTCTTCTTTCAAGGGGAGAGAATTCCTCCATGTAAGACATTCTTCTTACTTGCACTGGAGAACTCTTTCACAAGAATATCTTATCTTGCTTCTTTCCACCGCTCCTTCTTTTTAACGTGCTGTTCTAGAGTCTCGTACAACTGGAAAACGGCACCCAAAGTCAGGGTCAGCTCTTCACCAGGGTCCTCCCTGGAAAGGCCACGGAGAACACTTCTTCCCCGCTCAAAGCCAGCACCACTATGTTACTACTCTTGGTTGGAACCCACACTTGCAAGAACTCACTGCCCCTTCCCCCACCAGACCATAAAATTCCCTTCCCTACGCGTGGACACTTCACACAGTTCTGCAGAACTAGCCCAGCAGTTGCATTTTCACTGTAAAGTTACCCGAGTTTGTGGACTCTGGTGAGTTTGAGCAGCTCTCCAAACGAGTCACTGCAGACAGAGAAGCAGCTGCTTGACTTCTGCTCCAGCTCTCAGCCAACACTGAAGCACCTTCCTAGGGCAGAGGGAACCATGGCCAGAGCAAGCAGAATTCCATCGAGCCCCCGCCACCCAGTGCCGGCGAGGTCTGGGGAAAGGCGTTCCTGATCCCATCCAGAGGGTAACATAAACCAGGCAGGACCAGACACTCCTGAGGTGCTGCTCCAGCCCATGGGATCTCAGAGACCAGAGGTCATCCTGCAGAGAGGTGGTTTCTCGTGTTACTAGGCTGTGAATCAGCTGCTTGAATTTTACTCACGGTTTTGTTTACAGCCTTTACCAACCCTGAAACACCAAAAGGTCAACACAGGGAATGTTCAAATAACTCCAAGCAACTGCAGCAGGACAAATGCAGGCACAGCTATTACGTGGGTACTCAAAAGCAGCCCAAGGCACAAAACAAACCCAGCGCTTGTGCCTGCCTTAGAAATGACTCTCCCGTCCTCTGCTTCAGAGGCTTTGCCTGCCTCTCCAGCCAGCTCACTCAGTCACACCTAACACTCTCCCAGCAGCAAAAACCTTTGTGCCACTGAGGCAGCAAATGAGGCTGGAGAGAGAGAGAGAGATCAGCCACGCGTTGAAGGTGCTCCATCTAGCCCTCAGCTCCTGGCGGAGCCGGGTGAGTAATGAGTTACAGCAGTAAAACACGGGTTGTATCACTGTGGCACACAGAGCAGCACGAGCATCGAACACAAGCAGATGTCGAGAGCTGTACGAACCATGAACTGAGAAAACAAAATAGGACCGAGGTCACTCAGTGATGAGAAAACTGAGGCCACCTGCACACTTGGAAGACTGCAGATTTAAGGCCCACAGCAGCACTTCTGCTAAATTTGAAGCCCCAGCCCTCTAAACGCACGTGGTAAAGAATGGGCTTAGGAATAATGTTTTTTCAATAAGAATTAAAAAAAAATCTTACGGAAGTAGTCCTTAAGCAAAGACCTGAGTCACTATGTCACATTACATATCTGAAATGAAAGATTATTTCTGTGGAAAGAGAATGGGGTTTTACAGAGATTGGGATATGCTGGTAGGGAAGTTTAGGAAGGAAAAGACTGGGAACAACAACAACAAAAAAGCAAAAGTGCTGGTGTTTGAGGACGAGAAGTGAGAGTTAGGTGCAGGGGGGCAGGAAACAAAGACAGATCCCCAGTTACTGCCTTCAGGAGAAAGGGAAACTGAAGGAGAGGCGAGATCCCTGAACAGAAGAATACTGGAAACTCGGTGAGGAGGGAGGGAGGGAGAAACATTGAAGTCTGTGGGCTTGGGCTCACAAGGATTTGTAGATGTGCAAGACAAACGTCGAGCTGCGGATGCGGTCTGTCACTACCCACTAAAGCTACTGCCCTCCTCTTGCTCCGCTAGTGAGAACTCGGTTTCAGCGGACCTTGGGCTAACACGGACCATTTACCTGACTTTTTGTACTGCCCTCCACCACGGCCTGACCAGCAGCTCTGAGCAGCACGGAGCCTCCTTGGGGGGTTGTTCCCCTGGCTCCTTAAGGAAGGAGCGACAGAAGGCAGGTCTGGAAGCTAACAGTACATGAACAGAGCGAATAAAGCTCTTTATTCTGTCAGCTTTATTCTAAAGCTGTATTCTGGCCTGACACTGCCTGGAAGAACCGTGCTCTTCGACTTCATACACACGCGGTACACACACCTGATACACGCAGGGAAGGAGCAATGAACTGGTAACGCACCTTTAAGGATGACGCTGTTCAGAGCTATTTCAGAGGCTCACGGGGCTGTTTAATTCTTTGTATTGCATAATCAGCATGTGGAGGCTTTGAGATCTTCCAGAAAAAACGCCAATAAAATATTAATTTTTAAATTCCTAGTCTAGTGGTACCAGTGTCTCGGACAGGATCATCCAGCAGACAGAGGTGTTCAGAGGTTTGGTTGCCCTCTGTTGCAGTTAACAGACTACTGCAGTCATCCTTCTAGTGCCGGCCTCGAGTCTGCCTCTTACATAAGCACATACTTGTGTATAAGCACGTATTTCTGAGCTGAAGACAGTTTCTGGCAGACTAAGCCACTCTTGAATACTTTAGTATCACACGTGGTCTATAGCTGACAAAGATAAAATATATTAAATGTTAAAATATTCAATAGCTGAAGTCGATTCTGACTTCTTAGAGATAATGAAACGCCGAGGCAGTACAGAAACCCACTCCTCTTCCATGCGCACATCACTAATTCTTGCCCAGTGCTTGGATTAGAGGTTGCTACAGCCTTGTTGGCACGCCTGGAAACGTCTTTTGCACGGGCGTTGGAGGAAAACCTTCAGATAAGCATGTGTGGGACCAAAATTAAAATCTTAATTATTTATTTTTTTAGGCAGCAAATACAAGTGACATCATCTTCTGAAAGGAAGAAGATTCACCACCAAACTTCACTGCAGTCACGTTGTGCTGGACATCCTTGGCACTGCTGATTTTATTTTCCTGTGTTACTTTGCTGACTCTTCCAAATACTGGTGCAGAGCTGAGTCTAAGAACCCGATTTACAGCCACCAGTTTGAGACTGGTGATCCACATCACGACAAGCTCAAGTGAATTCAGGTAGACTGGGCAGCGCCGCCTGCAACGGCCTCTCACTAAACCGCAGCCAAACATACGACAGAGGGGTCTGTTCTTCCAGAACTCTTCACCTGAGGTCTGAAATAGCAGAATAATTAAACCTCACACACAACTCTGCTTCCCAGACCCCAGGATCTATTCAGGGGCCCCTCCTGGAAGTGCATGAAATGCAGATGCACGGAGCTGCCATTCTGAACTCGTCTGTTCAGCAGAAAAGCAAAAAGCACCAGCAAATCAAGTAATTACCAGTAACAAGATGCTGTCTTCAACTTCTGCTGCTGTTTCAGACGAGCCTCTCGCACACCTCAACAGCTGCTAAAAAAAAACTTTACATGGTAGTGAGGTCTGCAGGTGAAAGCCCCTTCTCCAAGCAGGACAGAGCAAGGAACTTTAGTGACCTCCCCTGCGCTGGGGCAGGTACTCCAGCAAGCCCACCTCACGGAACACCACCTGCAGATGCTGCCCGACAGCGCCTGGATGCTCCGAGGAAGTTCCTCCTCCCCGGGCAGCCAGCCCTGCCTCTCCTGCAGTGCAGAGCCCTGGTGCTAGCCTACCTGCAATGGCTGTAAGAAGAAATTCACTTTTAGCAGCGTTTAATTCTGGGGATGACCCTCACAGGCTCCCTGCCCCCAGCCTGTGGGCAAGGAGCGCCCAGAGGACTGGTCCCTGCTGCATTTCCCGCTGAACAGTTACCAGATTAAAGAAGTGATGCTATGAGCAGGCACCAGACCTGTACCACTGTCTCCTCCAAGTGCTCCAAGCACCAGTCCCCAGACCAACACTCCCCTCCCCCAGAGCTCTCCCATGCCTGCTATGTAACAGACGATAAAAGGAGTGCGGAGCAGCCAACGCCCAGAAGTACCTGCAGCATCACGGACAGGAGCCCAGCAGGGACAAGGATCTTCTGCTGCCAGGGCAAACGTTCCAGTGTATTTTCTGTGCCGGCACCACCACCCAACTCCACCTTCCACAAAACAAGTCCCCAGTTTCTCTTTCACGAAAGTTGAGTTTTCCTGCTAGCTACTGCCTAGCCTGTGAAGACATGAACTCTCCCACACTCAGCTAAAAATGCATTCAGAGAAGGACCAGCAACCACCCAGGTCAGTCACCAGTCAATGACTGGACAGAACATGCGTTTAATGGTTTAAAAACCATTAAGCACGCAGCAAGTTCAGAGCAGGTTTCTGATGCAAACCCCTCGCTCAGTGGCCCGTGCCACGGCAGCTCCAGCACGCTTCTCCCCGGAACGCCGTACACCACCACAGAGCTGCAAAGGAACTGTGCCTGTCCGAGGAAGGGTTACCAAAAGCTGTTACAGGAAGTTTAAGTAATTTTAATATTTACTTTTCTTAAACACAGGAAAATAAAATCATTAAAACAAAGTGCTTTTTTGGGCACTGAGCCAGATTTTCACAGAAATCTCCTTTTGTATCACCATTAAGTGAGCAGGTTACTGGTTACAGCAGTAGCTGGGTGTAACCAGCTGCCACAGACTTCTTCCTCCTTGCTGCATTCCAAGGTGCAATGGGCGCAGAAACATTCACTGCCCACTACAAGCCACAGCCAATTACACAGACAGGTTTGCTAGAAATAAAAAGTACCAGTACCTTTAAGGCTTGCATGGTGACGGTTAGTCCCGACAGCAGTGCCAGCAGTCACTGCGACAGTGACGGGCTGGTCATTAAGTCGCAACATAAACTCAACATTAATTACTAGGTTAAAATATTTTAATTCTGAATGTGTGATTTGAGAACAACTTCATCTCACACACAAAGCAACGTGCATAAATAATACCCTTGAACAAAACCCATTTAGCCTATTAGCAGAGAGGGTGACAACTTGGAGTTCCCTTCTCAGCATAAAAAACATGCGAGCACATATTCTATGTCTGTTTATTACGATATTTTGTAACTTCCACATATGTATATACATACGCACACATATTCTGTATGACTCTACATACATTCCCGTAACTACTGTCATTGCGGTATGTGATTAAGTTACCGTGAACTTTGAAAACACACTAATTCTTCTAAGCATCTCCATTGGTGGGATTCATTTTCTCCACTGTGTCCAGAGGTTCTGATGTCACATCTTCCTCTATACTCTACTACCTCTTCTTCTCCTCTCCAATCCCTTCCCAAAGGCTGAATTTAGAAATAGCGATAAATCCATCTTTACATTCAGATGGAAAGACAGCAGAGAAAGAATTTGGGGTCCCCTTAACTTACAAGTGTTATACAAAGGTGACCCAGGTAGGACCACTGAGTCAATGAGAAAAACAGAGTTCTGAAATAGATCCCTCCACTTCCTGCTTTCCTCCTTGTTTTTTAACAGCCACAGTGACCCGCATAGCAAGGGGGGAAAAGCTGAGACAGAATTTCAGTTTTTTATTGTGTGGTCAGTCAAGTATATTCAGCTTCCGAAGAGTTTTAGAAAGGAGAAAAACCAGGAAATACAACATCTATGCACAGTGTCATAACCACTGAAGAAGACGACTGTAACATCATACAGCTGAATCATCACTGAGTGTGGCTTTAGAGAGAAGCCGTGCAGGGAACAGAGAGCTTACTACCGCTGCACTGCACTGATCCGACCAGAACAGGCGACACCCCCGTGCCTCCCCCGGAAAGCATCTGATTGGCAAAGGCAGCCAAACCTCAGAAAGGGGAGGCTGATGTACAGCTCTTCATTACAGCGGTCACTCTCCTCACACGAACAGGTACCAGCTGTTAGAAGAGCTACGACCCTCATGCTATCCTAGCACCAAATGTGCCCAACCACTCCTCTCTGGGTGTCTTGATCCAACAGGATATCAGTCTTGATTGGAAGGTACCGGAGGTCCAGTTTTGGGCTTACGACTGACCATCCTCACTGCTAAAAGCTGATGCCTCCACTGGCCTTCCTAATTTGAGGGTGCTGGCCTTTACCTGCTAGATACTGGAGATTACTAAAACCTTCTCCACTATGGAAGAAGCACTTCAGTACCAATTCTGTTTCTTCCTGTTTCTTATATGCCATAGTTATGTCCACCAGGGTGTCCCCTCTGTGGTGAGGAATTACTCTGTCCTTCACAGGTAAATTTAACAACCTTTAGAGCTATGCAATGCTCATATTTCATCACAGTCTACCAAGGAGCGACAAATAATGCAGCTGAGGAGGCTGTCCTGTAGCTGTACCACCCCTCAGTGGGATAAAAATCCTCCCACAATCCAGCAGCTGACTTGGATGCTGCTCAGTAGAGAGTCTCTGGACCCCTAACTCCAGCAGCAAACATAAGCGCCACCACTGTAGCATTCTACCTTTCTTGCTCCCAGTCCCTAACAAACCAAACCGTTTTGCTCTGCAGTGCCACTTCCCAGTCCCACCCAGTCTCACCAATCAGATATCTACTCTACAGGCCACAACAGACCATTAAGGCACTCGCTCAGAGTTACATCCTGTCGTGGTTTGAACCCGACTGGTAGTCAAACACCACTCGGCCACTCACTCACCCTCTCTTGCCCCAGGGGATGGGGGAAATAATCGGAGGGGTAAAGGTAAGGAGACTTGTACATTGAAATAAAAACAACTTAATAACTGAAATAAAATAAAATAATGATAACAGTTTTAACAGAAGATAAAAATGAGTGATGCACAATGCAACTGCTCACCACCTGCCGACCAATGGCCAGCTCATTCCCAGCTAGCGATCCGAAGGGGAGAAAATCCCAAAACCTCAATCCTGAAGAGCCCCAGCTCCTCAGCCCACCCTCATCGATACACTGACCACAACGCTGCACGGGATGGAATATTCCGTTGGCCAATTTGGGTCTGTTGCTCTGGCTACGCTCCCTTCCAGCTTTCTGTGCCACCTGCAAACTAGCAAGACATGGGACGCTGAAAAGTCCTTGATTTCTTAGCAACAACTGAAACCACTGGCATGAGCATTCTTCTCATACCAATTCCCATACTGAATCCAAAACACAGCACTGCTCCAGCTACTAAGAAGAAAAATTAGCTCTATCCCAGCCAAAAACAGGGCATATAAAAAAAATTTAGAAGAGGCTCGCAAGGACTGGTTGTACACAAACAGAATGCCAGAAGAGACCACCTGGCCACCTCGTTTCATTGCAAAAATCGGTTTCCTCACAAGGGAACGTGAAACCATCCAAACCAGAAGCTGTGATCACCCTGTAAAACCCCAGCTGATGGGAAACACCTGCTTTATACTGTGCACAAACCAGTAACTTCCGAGCTTATGCTGCTGCCCAGATGCATGTGTCTTCAAAAAAGTCCCTAAACCTAATTTAAACAAGAATGTAAGTCAAATAACTTCACCTGGGTGATTCTACTTATTGCACATATTTGCATCATAGAATTTCTAGCCCTCGTCAGGGAAACACAAGGGAGAGCTACTGAGGGAAAGAAGGCAGATGGTTACAAGACAGCAAAGGCCGTAATGAGATCTCTCAAAGCAGACAAAGAGAAGCTATCTAAACCCTAAGATTGTATTGTTTTAGCTTTTTTTTCCTATCATTGGCATGTAAAAGTAGATTTCAACAAATCCTAGTAGCAGAGATTTAAAAAATCCAAATATCTGCAAATACATAAATAGCATTAAAAAGGTATTTTTTGTTCTGCAGTTTGGGGTGATTTTTTTTTAGTATGGCAAGCACCTGTCTGTTAGCCATCTCTGGTGACAATTCTTTCCAAGACAGCGTGCTGCTGTGCTGCTGACGCAGCACTCAGCGTGTCAGATTTCCTTCATCATTGCAGCAAAGTGTCGCTTCCCGTCTAAATACAACATGGACTCTGAAACAAGGTGGAGAAAAGAGAGAACCACATTAGTAATTTCGTATCAGTACTACAGCAACTACACAGAATGGTAAGATGAAGAAGGTTTGCCATGAAATCCTGTTCAATTACCAGAACACCAATAGTTCATCTACTGAAATGACAACGTTCCAACAGAAAGGAAGCCCGCTTGTCCACACAGCTGTGGTGACAATGCACTAACTGCGTACTTGCCTCCGTAAGTTTTGGGGACAACCCGTGGGACCTCATTTTCTGACGTAAACGTAAAATGGAAGATATTTGTCGTCTGGTGCTCCCTGGTATCTGCATCATAAACCTCACTGTGTACTCGAACTTGGATGTAGTTTTCTTCTGTGTAGCAGACCTACTCAGTGAAGATAAGAGTTACAGTTCATAATTTATCACTGGCATCAAAAAAACTGTAACAGACTTCATCGCATTGTTTAACAAGGAAAGTCACACTCTCAGATTGCACAGTTCCTTATCAGGGATTAACAGTGACTACAGCAAAGGTAAGTTTTTCTCCTTTACAAAAGAAATCAACTCCTACCTGCCCAGAAAACAGTAATAAGGATCCAATTTCAACTGGCCTCTGAAACATTATATCATCAACGGATACGATAAAAGGTCTGGAACTCCTGAGCAAGAAGAAGTGAAATTTCTTTTCAAAAATAATACAAGTGTTTTGAGAAATATAAAATATTTCATTGTCAGCATTTGAATGTAGGGTTACTAGAAAATAGTTCTCTCTCTCATATACAGACCACAGAAAGTTACTAAAGAATTACGCCATCACCCAAGACAAAAACAGCTGGAGGAAACCTCTCACACACATAAAAATACACACTCTCTGAGGATCATTGTTGTATCTTACGACTTACACTTGCTAGGCAATCTTCACGCCACCACTGCTTAGGCCTCAGACTTCCCAGCACTGACATCAACCACTTTGCTTTCTGCCAGGCTGTGCACGCTCCATTAAACTTTTGCACAGGTCTTTGCTGGGTGATGGCTTCAGTCACATTTTCTAAGCACAAGCAATTACTAGAAGAATTTTAGAAACCATTCCTCTTGTGCATGAAATTTTTAAAATGTAACATTTACTTGATAAAATGTCTATTTTATATGGTTAGAAAACATATCTTCTAAAGTCGATCTTAGTAGCTTGGTAAGTTAAAAGAAAGCAGAAAAAAAGAGTGTATTTCATATTCTGACATGTAATCCTCAAAATCCAGGCTTGAAGGAGCAAGATCCAAATCTCTTCATAAATACAGACAGATGCTCTGAGTAAAACAGTGCTGTGCACCAACAGTGGAAGACTCTACTGGACACCTAGGTCTTTCCAGACTGTTTCAGACTGTCATTAGGTTGGTTTAGCTTGGATTCCTCACCAAGGAATTATGTGCACAGTGCTCTGGATTATATAAATATTAGGTCTACAACTCACCCATAGCTGCAAGCAGTTGCCCAGCCCAGTTCAAATGCCTTTCTCATGAGAAAACCCCCAAAGATCCTATTGAAGACGTTCCGCTCCTATACGTAGAAACAAAAAATCAACCTGCTGTATTACACATATTCTTTTGACAGCCTGGTGTTGAAGGCTGCACTTCAGTTCACAGTATTTAACAGAACTCCCAGCATCTGAATGTATAAAAAGCACTACTGAAATATATAAGCAAAAGTCCAAATGTCTGAGGCAACCTTACTTAACAGGAGCTCATCCGATTCATTTGACAACTTAAGATAAAAACTCTAAATTGTGTCTGCAATCAGAAGTCCAACTGAAACACTTCGTAATGGAATTTCTTTACACAAAGTGTCTGGTAAAAAAACAGAGTAATGAAAAATCTTCTGTTTGGCAGCGGCAATCCATACAGATAACAGAAAAACAGCAGAGGAAATTAAGTTCTAAACGCATTGCAAGGACTACAGAACGGAAAGAAAATGATGGATTGACCTGTCCTGCAAGACATATTAGTAACTGTTTCTGTAATTCATTGATAATTTCCACACTACCTGAGGATGGCAAATCTGTAGGCCTTTCAGCTTCGCATCTTCCATCCACACTGAATTGGGTGGTAATTTACGACTCCGGAAGCTTACTGTCCTTTGGAGGAGACAATAAACTTTATAGCCCACTTTAGCACAATTCAGAAGTCAAAAACACACAAATAGCAAATGCAAACACACACTAAACAAAAAACCCCACCAAAACAAAACAAAACAAAAAAACCCACACAGAGATACTGTCACTGAAAGCTGTTCCAACTGACCCTGAAGCCTTATCTAATGCGATATTTTGATTTGTAACTGCAATAAGCCTACGCTCCTGATCTTTCAAAAACTTCTGCCAGCGTTCAAGCTTATGGGAATGAACAAGCTCAAGAAAGGTACATCAAAGAAAAGATGAATCACACCCACAAGCACACGCTTTGTCAGAAAAGCCTTACTCTGTTCTTTAAGCCATATTAAAGGCACACAATGAGCAAACAGAATAATTCAACATCAAACACGCAGGGAGTCTGAGGTTTTCAAATCAGAGTGTGTACAAAACGTGTCTGCTGATTTTCAGGGAAAGCCTTGTCGCACTTTGGTAAACATCTCGGGAAGTAACAAGTGTATAATGTTAGTAAGTTAGAGGAATGATAAATCATCCACAAATACAACATTGCACTAGTGTCGTTAGGTGTTGTTCTATCACCACTGGCACTGGGTGGTTTCACGAAAATCTCAGGTATAAGAGAAGTACACCACCAGCAGTCTCCCTTAAATAACGCTGTCAGGTGTTACATTTAAAACACACTGCAAGGTTATCTGGTCAAAATATGACCAATTCCTGCCCTTGCAGATTTTTTTCTAGATATAACGGAAGAAAAATCTTAGACTGTGCAAGTCACATGGCTGCAGAACTATTTCATTCCCTTATTTGGTTTAATATCCTTAACCTTTCTCCTCAAGATTATTCCTAACAGCTTGCTCAGAAGCTCTTTGTGCTCACATGGTCACTTGCACAACCTAACACTCTTTAACAACAGACTATTCCAAGAGATGCAGTTGTCACATTCAAGTATGTACCTGTTTTAAATAAAATCCCAAGGAATTTAAATAGTGAAATGGGAAAATAAAACGCATGCATTTATTCCAGGCTACCCTATTCCTTCCACTCGAAAGGCACGTTACTTTTCTTTTTCACACAACTTCAGTTCTCCTCCACCCCTCCCCTTCTTGCCTTGTGTCCAGAGTATTAAGGAATATCTGATGAACTATGTTTCTTTCTTCTGCAGTGGGAGCCATTTTCAGTAAGGAAGCAGTGCTGAATTCAATCCTCCTCAGCTTGTTCACTAAACACACAAAAAAAGAACCATTTTGGGGTTCAAAGTAAAAAAAAAAAAAACCACAAATATTTGTCTTGGCTCTGAAGATTTTAACCTGTCTCTTTCCTTTTTTCTTTTTTCCCCAGTAAGTTAAAATCTGTGATTTCTCAGTCCCATAGATTCAAACACAAGTCTGGCTTTCAGCACTGACTGCATCAAAGGAAAAATAAGGCAGAAGTTCACTGATACCTCACCAGTGTAATGAAGACCTTTTATACACACACATACTACGACACCCACCCACTGTTCCTTCAGAAAACTGAAGTACTCCCCTCAAAGTACAAAAAACTGTATCAAACGAGAAACCCTAGAGAAGAAATAGTCTTACTCAGGTTTTGCCAGTGGTACAAGAATGCACGTTTATGGTAGAACTCATTACCACAGCCCACAATGACTGAAATTTTAGGTTAAAAGACCTTCTGTAAAGTGTATTCAGTTTTTAATGTTTCTCTAATTCTTTGCTTTAAAATTCCAACTTGAAACAAAGATGGAGCTACATACTCCTTCCCCTGCCCTCCCTGTTTCTTTCTCTGAATTTCTTTCCACAAGGAACATGGGCACCCAGACAGGTAAGGAGATGTGATGCACCCAGCAGACGCACCGTGGGACCCAGCCCAAGCACTAGGAAAGTCTGTGCTACACTCAGATCTGATGTGGAGGGAGCATCCTAGAAACTGAGGAGTCTAGAGGGGTGCAGAGCACATCGGGAGCGCCCTTGTCTGCCAGTTTAGCCAGGGAGCTTCCTAGAACAGGATAGCAGGCTCTTAAAACCTCTCTTACACTACTGACACACAGAAGACAGAACAAAAATCTGATTTTAAACAAATTATGAGCATTTCTACAGAGCAGAACTTCTGAAGTTTACTTCCTTCCAGCTACAAAGCTGAACATGAGGCAGATGTGCATACTACCAGGAAGTATGACATACATTCCCCTTGCTTGAAGATTTCTT
This sequence comes from Buceros rhinoceros silvestris, assembly GCF_000710305.1. Classification (NCBI taxonomy): domain Eukaryota; kingdom Metazoa; phylum Chordata; class Aves; order Bucerotiformes; family Bucerotidae; genus Buceros; species Buceros rhinoceros. The sequence continues at coordinate 15,085 of NW_010426374.1, read as the reverse complement.
CTTCCTCAGGGCTCTCAGGAACGAGAGGATTAACAAATGCTGGCCTACGGATGGGAATTTTTTTTACGTTACAAACTTTACAACAATTTGTCTCGTAAATACATAATAAGAGTCTTCTATTTTTGCTTACGTACACGGTACAAGAAGAAAAGACATACTTCAGGTTATATCACAGACATAAATACATTATTTCATAATGTGCTACTGCCAGCAGAATATCACACCAGCTTTAACTCCGAAGAGGCAGTTATGTAATCCAGCCACTACTCGGTGTAATTAAGAAAGAGTAACTGATGCTTAAGAGTTAAAACTGTGCCCATAAATTACAATGAAGATTATTCAAGCAGAAAGCTATTAGAAACTCAGCTAATGACGATGTGATGATCTCAGATAATCTAAAACAAATACACAAAACTGGAATGGTATCTATCATTCCTCCTGGAATAGAAAGAGCTCAGTGCTGTAGCTAGAGAAGTGTTCTTACAACCTAACACGTTCCCATGACAGCCTTATCAGCAACCAAAAGCTGTTTACCACATGTACCACTTATCAAAGAATACGATAGAGGCTGTCTTGAGCACAAATTTCTATGTTTATTTTACTGCACAAATAAGTTTACTAATCAATTACTAATTACAACATTATTTAATTTTTTAATTATTATTTCTTTTCACAAGGCAAGGCAAATGCTTACTTTCAAGAGCCACTCTTCCCCATAATTTATAATTATTATTTTTCTATTTTCAACATTTATACAAATGCTCAGATCAACACACACACACACACACAAAAATACCTGATGAACAATTCACCTCTACCCCAAGCCTTTTCTTGGGCTGGTGACAAGAGACATGCAAAGAGGATCTTTTCGCGTGGAACAAACTGCTCTTACCCAGTTTGCTAAACCTCTAGATTTTGGAGACACACCAGCTCATTCTCCCTCTTCTCAGTTCTAGACACACCTACATCAGCTCTCCTGTCCAAGCACCAACCTGCTGAGACGCAAGTTTACTCTGGTCCAAAAGCCACACAACTATAGTGCACATAACATACCCTGTACCTCTTGAAAGTTTTTTACCTCACACAGAATAAATACCCTCCTTAGACGGTCAACATGCTTCCAAAACACAGCTGGTCTGTGGCCAGCTGGCTTGAAGAACAGCCACTGAAGTTTCTATCTACCTGCACAAGTCCATACAGGCTTGCTCTCGATCAATCTGTTGGCGTATCATTACATCAGATTTGACGTAATTATTTTGCAAAATAAGTTCTTAAAATGGGAAGCATAAACCTAAGTTCGTGGGTTTTCTAAATGTATAGTATATTAATGAGTTCTTAAAAAAACTCATAAATCTGAAGAAAACAACCTAAAAACTACTTGTAACATTACCAGGACTAAGTAATTTTGTCAAGCAAACCCCATTCATTAAACATCTCTCTCTTCATTAAATACAGGCAATTATTTAACCTAGTTAGAAGCAGTATATCGTTTATTTCTTTTGCAGGCTATACAAGAAAGAAGTAAGAAATACAACCGCTTTTTCTGGTGCTGGAGTCACAAACCAAAAGCAAAACTGAGTAGTCTGTTACTTTAATGACTAAGGAATTGTAGAGAGAGGAAAACCAGAAAAACAACAAAGTCGGGGGTTTTTTTAAGTTCTTTCAGAATACTCATCAGTTCTAGGTTACTTACATAAGCAAGTTTTAGGCTGAATTATTCTGAGGACACCTACCACGTGTCTTTTAGGGAATTAACGGCACTATTCACTCAAAGACTGTTCAGCCACTGAAAGTCAATCTTTTCCGGCTTTATGGCAAAAAGGCCTACTACAACTACCGGAATGCGAGTGGGTTTCTAGCAGACTCCTTCACCTCTGTGCTCATCAGGCCAGTCACCCACACATGGGGAGAAGCCTGTGATCCCAAAAATAACATAAATTCCTGGTATCATCTGACTGCTGAAATCAATGTTCTAAAGCTTGCCACAGGCAAGTCACATTTGCCAGCAGAAGACACCGACTACGTGATTTATTCATCACCTACACTATACAGCTTCTACACACACATCGCAAGCAGCCACGTTTGCTATTTTCACCACAGCAGGAGTCTGAAAAATATCCTCCTGTCCTACAAATTACCGTTTATTCTCTGGGTCCCGGGCAACCATGACGAATGTTGCATCCAGCACAGGGCTGTAATCACCATCGTGTAGCTAAGAGAGACAGAAAACAATTTGATTTTTAAACTCTAAATCTGTAAACGTGCTTAGCAAGCTCTTCAGCTGACATCAACTCCACCACCACATCGTTCATGTCACTTACTTTCACCTTCTGTCATCCCTCACAAGACCTCTTGTAACAGACCAAAGAGAAGGAAATAACCCAAATTAAACCTCCAGTTTCAGGAATTTTGCAACATAAGCATTAAGCAGGGGTCTTTATTAGCTGCTTTCAGCTGGGAGGGAAAGAAAGCAACAGAGGCATTGTAGAAGGACCCACTTACCCTTTACTCTGAGAAATGCCAAAACATTTTTTGGTCAAAACCAAATTGACACTAATGCCAGCACTGTGAGGAGTTCAGACAACAAAGGTGTAACATTACCTTATACATAAGAGACTTTACTTAAGGGGACCAACTGAATACAAAAAGTATTTACCTGTTTATCTGGATTATAGCCACTAATATCACTGAAGTGTTTATAATGTTTCTTTGTTACTCTAAATAATTAAATAACCAAATTCATGTTTCGGTTAACTAAACAATTGACAGTAAATATTCAACAGAAATGTTATGGATTTTTAAAATTTAATTATTAATATGCCTTTTGCATCCTGCACAGTGTAGCCTAGTTACACCCTTGATTTATTTTTTATTATTTAGTATTTAATAACTTATTACAAAAAATATGCTACACAGTAGCAACTATGAACACAAGAGATACAATTTAATACTGAATCTGAATACCAACACTAAAATTTATAAATCTATAAAAAAACACGTCTAGAAAGAAAGACTGGCAACAGAGTATCTTGCTGCACCTATACTATTGAAAGACATCTTGGTCTTGAAACACCACGGCTGTCTCGAGCCCTTCAAAACCAGTCGTTCTGGTTAGAAAATATAATTTAGATTGCTAATGTCATCATCCACAATACCCTCTGAAGTGCCTCGTGCCTGCCATAAGATGAAGAGAAGTTACAGGAACTAACCTGTAGCATGTGCATCTTCACTTCCATTGATGTCTTCCCAACCCAAGAAACATTGCCTGTGAATTTGATGTCACAGTCTGGATATATAATCTTCTTGCACAAATCTACGAGAAAAACATCAGAGGTTACCGGAGACAGATCACTTACATCTAATATTAGAAAGAATGGATCCTCTAAGGCCTTATTGTGTTCTGCAAGTGGTAACACATGCAAAGACAACCCAGAAAAGACAGCTGTTGCAAGGGACCACACTGCTAGCCTGAAGTTTCTGCCTGATCAACCTTACAAAGCCAGAACAGGAGGAGGAAGTAGACATACAGATGGCAGACGGAGGGCAGACCCACAGAGGTGTTCAGCAGAACATGTGACACACTCCACTCCACCAGAACAAATATTGTTCAATAATGAAGCTAAGACACTCATGTGCCAAAATAAAACCAAACACAAAAGTGCAGGAAGCATGTAAACTGTATTTTGAAGGGAAGGGAAATAGGAAATGCTGAAAAGTATCTACAAAACCCTCTTCCCTCCTCCCTTCAACAAAAGCCACAGGACTCAGAGTTCAAAGCCAAAAAAAGCTGAAGTGAACTAAACAGAAGAAGCAAGAAGGTATCCTCAGTACCAACCACGGGAAGACAGCAGCTGCTGAAAGAGTAAGGCAAAGATGATGAAACCATTTGTAGTGACCAAATTGCCACTTACTGATTTTATCCACCAGAGCTGTAACTATTGATAAGGGAGACCTTGGCTGCGCTTCCTGCTTGGTGTGAGTGTAGCAAATAAGAACTGTGGAGAGACCAAAAACGAAGTCAGCTCTTTAACAAAAACCGCAGTTGAGCAGATCAAAGCCATCTTCGTGGAACACGAGAATTACCTGCAAAACACAAACTAAAGTATCATACTGTACGAGTTCACATGACTTCTGCATTTTCATGTATCTAACTCACAGGATTGCTATAAAGAAAACGGTGATTCAGCAGCTCTCTCAGTTATATGCATATTTACTCACTAGAAAGAGAAATTTAGGTGAGCACTTTAAATCCACTTCCAATCCCACATAGTATCTTCCCTCCACCCCTGCCGCCCACTGTCTCACATCGTTCCTACTTTCTATTTTGATTTCATGCAGGTTGTCCAAGGATACCTGCTATCTGAGGACTTATTTTCAACTACTGATTCCTTTAAAGAGGCGTAGATTAGATAAACTGTGCCTTACAGGCACGAGAGCATAGTCAGAGGTATTTATTACACTGTAATTACTACTGCCAAACCACTATTTAAATTAACTAGCTCTGCTCATAAGGGCATGTCCAAGTAAACAGACTCCTTACAGAAATACAGTGTTGCAAAGACTTTTTTTTCCTAGTGCTCACGTGATTCTCACTCAGTACAGATTTCCATAATCAAAAGTATCGGTCTGTACTTAATGAGATAAGAGAGTATGAAGCTCTCTGTCCTTCCAGGTAATCTAAGATCTTTTCCTAAAATCACTGAAGTCACAATTGTAAAAACCGTTATGCCCATCACCACTTGCCATCAATATGATTAGTAAGAGTCTGGATAGGATTTATAAGAATCCTATTGCAAAAGATAAAAAACTGCAAGTCAATCAGACCCTCATGTAGGTCATCTGCCAAGATCACAGAACATACTGGGAGGGAGGGAGAAGGGGATGAAACGCTACATTGTCCTGTGAAAACTGTGGACCACCATGCTGATTATTCTGTAATTGGGACAGAATCTTGATTAACCCAAAACAATACATCCCCAGTGGAACTGACTGAAACCCAGTATGACTACAAACAAGGCAGAGACATTCTGTGCTGCACGAGGAAAAACTTCTAGTAAAACCAAACTTCTAGTAAAAGTAAACTAGACTTCTAGTAAAAATACGTGATTCCTTCTCTAAGGGAGGGAACTTCATCTGTGTTACTTGTGCACCCTTTAAAAGGGCATAGATACATACCTCCTAAACTGTCAAGATCTTCAAGTATCCTTCCAAACCTGTAAGATATGGGTTTTGACAATTAAATACCTACTTATATAGTAAATGAAAGTTTACACCTTTCTGTGTACGTAACATAGTTGCTTTGTTACCTTACACTGTTGTGTACATTCAGGTACTTTTCTCGTATTTCAGGCTGACTTCCTAGAGGTAGAATAACTTCCAAGTAGCTATCCTTCATTCTCCTAGGAGGGAGATCTTCCTGTCGTTTTGCCAGTAAAGTATGAAGAGCTTTTCTTTCTTGCATTGCTTGCACATGATCCCTAGAAAGAAAAAAAAAAAAAAAACCACTCTGGATGGAGCATGACAACAGAACTGCAATCCTAGCTAAAAGCTGCCACATTGAAGATTATCAAAATGAAAACAAAAAAGTAGTAAAAATAGCTAGACACAATAAGTGTGCCTTGAAAAGAAAGTGAAATGCACATAAGAGATATGCTAAGCAAGACTTAGCATAAGTAAATAATTGTGTGTACAAGTGGCAAGCACATACTTTGTACTAAAGCGATGAATAACCTCTAATTCTGAATGCTACCAAAATGGTTTCCCGTGAAAAGAGCAATTCAGACATAATTTAACCTATGAGGGTTTGTGCATATTCACGTCTTCCATAGCTACTGTATCACAACTCTTCCTACAGTGCCAGTTTTAAAGGACTGTCAACTTCAAATCTCTCCCAAGAAGTAAAGCATAGTGTAGGTTAGTACTAACAACAAAGAGAACTAAACTGCTAAGACTTGCTGTCATCCATGGTTGAGTTCTCCCATTACAGCATCAGTTTATTCAGCATACACCGGATCAGCAAGCTAAAGAAAGGGAAAATTAACCTCTCTCTTCTTACCCAGTCACCTTACAACTATACAGGAAAGTATTAGAAAGAAACAATACAGGAAAGGGAGCTCTACCCCTTCAGAGCACCACCAGGTCAGAGGGGTTGCAACTCTCACAAGAGCGTAAGGGCCAACTTGGTGCCACTTCCTTCCAATCTACCAAGTTGGTTCCTTGCAGAGGTGTCTATGAGATGTAACGATCTTGCCCAACACTCCCTCTTACCTGTTCCTCAAAAGTTCACTCCCCTTAGAAGTGCAACTTGACTGAATAAAGCAGGTATTTCATGACATCGCTTGAATCAACAACAAAGCATTAAAACCCTACGGGTTTAACATGCAACAGCCCCCATATAAAGCCAAGCAGTATGCAAAACTATGAATACATTTCACAGAGCAAAAGAAGGCATGAAACACTTTCTAATCAAACTTAGTTTTAAACTTGCCATTCATTTAGCCGTGCATGCTGTACTACTGAGATCTGAGTGCTACTGTGTTTAACAAAAACAAATTAAAAAAATAAAGAAAGAAAACAACAGAAAGAACCTTTTCACCAAAAAGAAAATCTGCTTTCAAGTTTTGACTTTGGATGAATTCTGGGTATTAACCATTTCAGATGAAGACTTTTTTGGCTGGAGTTTTATTTTTGGAAGAGAAGAGGTACAAAGCAGCCATGCTTCTACTTATTTAGATTCCTTCTTTTCTGTTTAATAATTTTTGGGGAAATATGAATAATCCATGATCAAAGATAGTAAAAGTCCAGCAGAAAATCTGTTAGTTTTGTTTGTTTTAAATATGAAATATGGTTTACCTCATCTGGGCAACATGACTACTGCAGAGTTCAGAGAAGACAGAAAACCTCCTCCAGAGGGTTAATGTTTGAAGTTATGCCACTGCATAGAAATAGAATATACTAGATGGCTAAGGGAAAGATGCAATGTCTAAGGTGATGCATCTTTATGCTTTTCAAAAGACTTGTTTCCAAGGCCTTTCAGTGAAAGGTTTAAGAGAAATTAATCAAAGTGAATGATAAATTTGTCTACAAACACAGAGAAACCGATCAATTAAAATTAAACTATATTCTGTTTTCACCAATCCCATCCTGGCTCCTCTGAGGTCAGCAGCGGAACTCTTCTTGACTTCAGCTTCAGAAGGTACTCTTCAATACACGAAGGATTGGGCTCAAAGCAATAGCATTTTTCAACAGATAAACACTTTTACACACTGCAGTACCAGTCATGCAGTAACAATACTCCATCTAAATATTAATTAATGCCTGCCCCAAATGTTCTGAGAAATTACATTACTTATTTCTGAAATGGACTCAAATCTACCTGGACTAAAAGTACAGATTAATAGTTTTAATTGTAATTTAAGTAAAAAAACCAGAATAAATACGTAAGCAAGGTATTTCTTTCCAATACAAAATGCTACGGGTCTTTACAAAAGAAATTACGAACCAAAGTTTCCTTTTAGCAAAATTAATGGCCAAAGGCGTTCCTCCAACATGCATCTCTCCTCTCTCCCAGCAATCCAGATACATGTGTACCAGTCCTTTCCTAGGTCCCATTTTGGGACCCCTGTCAAGCTATTCCCCTGGTTTGTCGTCTTCAGCCACGCTGTGCCCTAACTCAATTAAAGCACCAGCTGTTCAGCCTCCCCATGTGTCAGCTCTTTGTCACTCCATTTCAAAAGTGGGATCTCAAAGGCTACATGATCCATGTCCTCCAAACCTCCCCATATTAAACCCACCATTCTCAAGCACTCCCAGTTATGGGCTCCCCACCTTCACTTCTTCGTGGTAGCCGAAGCATACTGTACTCTGCAAACCATTTCTGCTGTATTTTATACAGCGCAAGAGACATACCTATCTAAGAAGAACACTGCTGTGGTGATCCTGGCTTCAGTCCGCTCTCCTTGCAGACTGGGAGCAGCAGGGGAAGACAAATGGATGGAAGAGCAGATTTGACCCAAGCCATTGAAAATCTTGATCCACAGATGGTATTTCCAAATGGTGTGGTGAAGTGTGGTTAACTCCCCAGCCACTCTGGGCTGCAGGAAAGGCTTTTTTATAAATCAACTGCCAGAGACCTTTCCGGCCGACCTAACGAAAATTTCAAGCCCCCTCACGCTTAGATCCTAGTCTTACTCACCAAAATCTAGGCTTCCCAGACTCTGACATTTTCTTTAGTGTGCCTATAATCCTATGGAGATAAACATGGCCAGAAGGCCTGCACACATCAGACGCTCCATCCAGGCAAACCTCTCTTCATTTCCTTATCAGTGCACAAAGTGTGAAAGAAGAACTCAGCAAACACAGCCATACGGAAATTAACCCTCAATACAGTAAATATGGCTCCAGCTGAACTGCAATACCTAATTCCCCCAGACTGTCTTTCTCAAAACTGTTAACAGTAGAGGATTACAGTCAACTCTGGCTTATTCCATGTAATGGAGGGAGAGGAAGGTAAGCAAAGGAAGCCAAAACATCAATTATTTAAATTATATGTAAATTAATCTAAAATTAAGTTACAGCAGAGAAAATAAATGCCCAAGATGCTCCTGAATAAGGAGACCCCAATCTCAAGCTGACTGTTTTCCAAAGCGGCGTGGGTACTGCCAGGTCATTTGTAATGCAGCTTGTCTCACACTGAACCAGCCCAGTTGCCCCTGAATCCAGCACAGGATAAATCCACCATGTGGGTAATCCACCTAAGAGGTAATTACTCAAGAGCCACACAACACTTCCAGCTAGGCTCGACCGCTCTTACAGTATCAATCACGTTCAATGCTAATGGCAGAATCTTGTAAGCATCAAGACCACATATTTTTTCCTTCGGTGCTACAGATATTAAGCAGGAGAAATCTCAGAAGTTTGTGATCCACAAAGTAACAATTTTGAAACCTTTTTTGAATTAGTTTTTAGCAGGATCTTCCTTATTCCCCAGTCAGCAAGCTAACATTAACTTCCATTACCACAGCTCTGAGTGCTACCTGAGTTTCACAAATAAAGTAAAATACAAACAATGTACACTGTACCTCCAGTTGGTAGATGCTCCCACTACATCCCTCAATCTGTTCCGCACTGAAAAAAAAAAAAAAAAAATCAAAGCAAATCAAGCTTAGTCCTGCAAGTGATGAATGCGAGGTTGCCTGGTACTAAAAGGCATAACCCTCATCCCAGAACACGAAAATTAAGCAAATTCATGCAAACAGCAGCCCAGAAACAAGTGTTTGGCCAAATTCACTGATGCTGTTAGTAGGCATATCACAAAAATGGGTTGAGTAACATGATTCTGTAGCTTTCTGTGTACAGCCAACAAAGAGTGTTTATTAACGCAAACACCTGCAGTGCTAATTAACAGTTGAAAGAGACAGCGAATCAAGATCAGATTAAGGAATTTTGATGTGAAAATATTTCAGCCTAAACACAAACAAACTGTGGACATAACACAAATCAGGAAGTCATAAAAGAACATAAAAAAGAACATTGCAGCTGGGAGACAGGGCACGAGACTACTGTTTACATAAACCCACCCACGAAGGCAGGTAATGTCAGCAGACTGGCTGTTAATTTTTAGCAGCCTCAAGAACAGCGTTAAGACACTGAAGACAGGCCTATAAAATTGATTCCGGCGCTGTCTGCACTATCAGAGCTAATACTAGTTCTGCACAAATTTTTCCTAAGTTTCAAGAGAAATCTGCATCAGCAGTTTTTCTACTCTTTCCTCCAATGAGGCTATTAAGTGTGCCAAGATCCCATCAAATCTATCAAACTGCTCCATCGGTGTTAGGCAAGTGAATGTATGCTATGTGGACACACTCAGAAACAAGCAGCAGCAACTCCCAAGCTCAGAACAGAAGTTGAGAATTATATAGTACGGCTTCCTTGCTTACATTCAAAGACTTATAGACAAGAAGGCTCAAATATTAGGGCAAAATAGTTAAGGACACATCAAGGATGGGCTATCAAAAAAAAAAATCTAAAATTTAACGATGAAACAGAAAGAAGGCTGCTGGTGATCCAAGAGCTGATCCTTTATACTTTTAGGTTATTAGACATCATCAGGCTTGGCACTTCTCTAGCGAAATGTCCGAACCAAGTAATCCCTGTGATCGGCAAGCTGTCCTGTGAACCCTGGAGTGAGCAGAGCCTGATTTCCTAGGTATTTAAATTACATACCCCTTCTCTCAGCCAGAACTACTCAGCTCTGCCCCACTCCTCCCCATACAGGCACTTTAGTTTCTGCTGCTTTCCTGCCCAAGTCCCCCACAACACCACCACTGCAATATCCCTAACCTCCCCTTCCTTATTCCTTCTCCAACAACACTCTCAGCTCCATCTCCACACTCCCAGCCCGCTTCTGGTTTGCCTGCCCTGTAGACAAGCCCCAGCATAAGCTGCAGTTAGCCCAGAGGTAGGCAAGGGGCTGACTGCCAACCAGTCAGCACAGAGATCCGTCGCTCATCCCAGCTAACTGCCAGCAGACACCGGGGTCTGTGGCTGACCCCAAGGCTGGCTCTGGCACCCTAACCAACCTCTGACTCGAAAGCCAGTTTTTACAAAGCTTGTGGAAACACGTTTCTCTTCAAGATTTGGACTCATCTATTTTGGCTGACATGAAGCCACAAAAGGTTCTGGAAGAAGAGGGGGACAAGAAGGTAAGCAGACAAAGGAAAAACAGATTGCTTAGGCCTCATTTATTTAGGAAATTAGGCTAAATACATGTTTTGAAATTAGAAGAGTTCCTAATGCTAAGAAACTAGAAAAAAGTTACTAATTCAAAGAAAAAATTTTCAGCGAAAGGAAACTGATTGAAAATCTTAGAGTTGATTTCTTTTGGGAGGGGGAAAGGTCTGATTTTCTTTGTTTTCCAAGAAGCAGCAGCCTTGTTCGCAGAATGGGTACTCCCTTCCTGTTACTCATCCTCCACCTGTGAGGCCGCCATAGCATGCAATCGATTAATACAGTGTTAGCAGAAACACTGTCAGAGCTCCTAGAACACAAAACCTCAATTTCCAACAGCGTGAAGACTGTGCTGGGATGAAGGGGGAATAAACGGCACATTCTTTGTATTTAAAATAAGTTCATCTTCCTTTTCAACTCTGAAGAGGTAAAAAACTCTGAAAAAAACCCGTGGGTCCAAACCTGCAAACATTTATATGCACTGTTGGTCCCATTTAATACTACTGATTTCAATTTTAGGCATACAAGTAAACATCTGCCAGGATGAGACCACATAATTTTTATTTTAACAATAGAAGTGTTTCTAAAATGCTGCCAAGCTAAATATAGTCCATTTTACAGTGTATCCATAAGCACACAGGTTTTTCTCTTTTTTCCCCTCTGGTAAGACTATATTGATTTTCTAGGTATTACTTACAACTGAAATTTAAGTAAGTAATTAAACATTAAAATCCATAAACTCTTTCACTTTTCTTATCTGGCAAATTTTCAAATGTGCAAAACAGTTACAGCAAATGGGGTTTAATCTTCACTACCACGTTGTGTATTATCGCAGTTGTCTCCTAAACCATGACAAGTGGATCACTAATGCCAGAGCAGCAGGTCTGAGTTTATTTGCACTGTGCTGTGACGAAGGACACGAGGGCAGCCAACAAGATCGCTGCATTCACCTCTGACAACGAGATCCATACGCCCTTCTCCTGGTGCCTTCCCATGCTGTATCCAGGTTCAGGCAGACCACTACAATGTATTTTTACCAGCAGTTTTGACAAAGAGCTTGGTCTGAACTTCAGTGAAAGATGCAGATTCGACTGTGTGAAATAAAGGTAAGTACCGCAGGAGTTCCTGCGTAAGAGATTTTTTTATCCCACAAGCCTCTTAAAAGAGCATTATCCAGCACGTCACCAGAAACACAGTGTGTTGACAGAGGTCTAGAATAACAATATTGCCACAAATAAGGTCAGAGCCTTCACTGAAGGCAAAGAGGCTTTAAGCAAGTCAACAGAGAAGAATAATAGCATTTTATTTTTTGTGAATGCTGAAGTAAGGAAAAACAGTAGTTGAGTAAGTTTAGTGTTATAGCAAATATTAAAATATGTACAGATTACCACAACACACCATCATTCACATGAATGGGTAAGTGCCCTGTGAAACGGAAAACACAGGTTAGATAACCAATTAAAAGAAACAATGCAAATTACATCTAGTAAGGAGTCACCTGACTATTCTACCTGCTCGAGTTTGATTTCTGCACCTTCCTTAACTCTAGTAAGCAACTGTAGGCAACCTGTCCTTGCTTGATTTACAGTGGGTATCTTCATGTTTCCAACTTGGTTCGTGTTTCCTTCAAAGACAGATTCCCAGTTCCTCTGCCTGCTGGCTCTGCTTGCAGCGTAATTCCAATCAGTTTTGCAAACCTGGTACTACCACCTACTGTTGACAAACACCATTGGAAAGAATATCTGGAGCATTTGGAAAATGCTGGAAAGAATATCTGGAAATTTGGAAAAAATATCTGGAAATAAATTTGGAAAGAACATCTGGAGCACTTTGGAGGAAGCGGGATGAGAGCTATCTCAGAGGAAACTTCCAAAGTCATGTTTCATGTAGCCTTTGGGAGAACCAAAGGAAGCAGTGAGGGTATTCACAGGAACAGGACTCAAACTAGGACCCAAAGATGGGAGGAAGCCTGTGAAAAGCTCATTAGTATTTGGTGTTTTGTGAAAGCATGGATACCAAATTAAAGGAAACTAGTTTACATATCTGCAAAAGTTTGTAAAATGTTATTTAAGTGTTACAATTCTGGAACACAATCTCAAATATTTACAGTTTTTATAATTAAAAAAATTAATCTAACTTGGAAACAAATCAGAGGCAAGGCCAGGATGGCCTCACTGCTTCATTATTGTTATTGGCCTTGTAGGTCGTATCTTTATCAAATATTCAAATAAAAGAGCAGGGTAATATTTCCAAGTATGCAATATTCTGTATCCTTGCTTCTCTGCTTTAACCTGCCAAATTACTATTTATTCAGTATAATGAAAAAAGTTCTCTAACAATGAATAACGTTCATTTTCTCTTTTACTGGAGAACCTGTGGTTTCTATGTAGAGAACAAAGGAGAAAAGAAGATCTCAGAAACAAGCAAACTCCATGAAGGAATTATTTGCACCTGGCTCCACTTTTTCTCAGGACATGGGATTAGAGTGTAAGAAAACTTTCTTAAAAGCTTCTGAAACAGTACTATTACGGTTTAGTACTATCAGAGAGCTAAAACAATGTTTCAACACACAGTTCTATTGACGAGGGCATTTTCACGAGGCAATGCTGCTGATCTGATTAAAAGATTTCTCTAAGTTTATGCAATTAATGGTACCAACACATTAAAAGTGCTCTAAGACATTGCACTCAGTTCCTCCATTCTTGGCCATTCTCTCCAGTCACCACAGAACCTGCCTGTACCATGTCACCTTTCTATCTACAGCCAACTTGAGAAGTGGGTGTCCCTCCAGAAAAGAATCACACGTTCTTCAAAGACGTTCTTTAGAACCAGATGATCCTCTAAATCTGCAACCTCAATGTTTAGGCATAATTCTTGCTATTAATCTCCAAACATGCTATTTTTCTGATTTTCTACTACTTCCTAATCACATTATGAGCTGACAGTCAAGGGCATGTCCATTATCCAAATCCCATTAAAGCATGAAGGGTCACCACCTGAAAGAACAAACTCCTTAGAAACACTGCTAAAACTTCCACAGCACGGCCAGTTACTTTACCTTCAGACATGTCAGGAAGCACTGGGGAGCCACCAGTCCCAGAAGTGAGTGTCCTAGCCAGAACGAAAGGAAGTTTCCTCATGGCGCACATGGTGCTATAGGCAGAGCAGAAAAAAAATACTGTCATTAAAACTAATGCCATTAAAATAATTTAGGATTCATTTTTGGAATGACACTGTTTACTTCAGAAAAAACACTCCTTATTTTCGCCCTCCTTTTAGAGCCAGATACAATCAGTACAACAGTTCGAGCCAGCTGAAATTCCTACTGACATCGGTCCTTATCTGAAAAGAGGAAGGAAGAATGAATCACTGGTGGTAACTGTTCTCTTCAGTGACTGTTCAGATATCCTGGGACAACCAGCTTAGACTGAACATCACCTTCTACCGTGTAGACATGCTAACAGACAGGGTCCCCGTGCATCTAGGAAATCATCCATGACCCTAACCACACGCTTCTCCTGAACTTGGCTGGTGTGCATAGTGCTGGAAGGTGGAATATACCAATAAGATCACCAGGTCTCCCATGCAGTCCCATTCAGCTAAGCCTGGTCTTCTCCATGGCTTAGTATTGCTGCAACTCAGAACAAGTCTGAAGTGCAGAGTAAAATCCCCGTAGCCATGCAGCAAGGAAGGTCAGCCATGAAACCCTTCAAAGAATGTAATCTACCCAGCAATTCAGTAAGTGCTCAACCAGGTAGCAGCCAGTGCAATTCTTCCAAAACTGTGGTAACACACAAAAAAAAAACAAACTAGAAAAACCCACACACAGGTCAGGAGGAGTAAAGCCCCTTGTTCACAATGTTATGTGAAGGAAGGAACATGGGTTGTCCTTACTTTTCTTCAGTTGAAGCTGAGGTTTCACCTCAAAAGAGAGGGAAATCCCCAGGGAACAGCAGCAGAGTAGGGCCACGTACACATCTCTCTGTATACCTATATCCCTCCTGTATGTATCTGCACAGCTATATATCATGTACACACAGGCCTCCTCTGCCCGCAGGTATGCCAGGAGTACTTACGGGAGTAGAAGAGAAACACCAAAAACCCACAAACCAACCAACCCGCACAACTCCTCAGAGGCCAGCGCTCTGGCATGCGGCAGAGACGACATAACTGGCAATGGTGAAAACTCTCTGTTACTGGAGCAGCTTCTGGACTCACGTCTCATGACCTCCCGCTCACCCCAGCCCGCACCCCCGCGGGATCGCATCGTGCTCGGTGCCACTCGGACGTGCTGAGCGAGGGCTCGGTGCCGCTCGGACATGCTGAGCGAGGTGACAGGCGCCCTGCACCGACGAGC
>NW_010426373.1:0-4886 GCF_000710305.1 Buceros rhinoceros silvestris | reverse complement strand
GGTTCGGCCTAGTCGGGCCTGGTCAGGCCTGAGCGTCTGCCAGCAGGGCCGCGGCAGGAGCTCTCCTTCGTGCCGCTGTCCGGAAGCCCGAGAGAGAGTCACTCCTCCGGCCTGCTGCTTTTAAAGGCTCCCAACGTAACGTTTCACCTGACCCCCTTAACCAATTAAATGCGGAATTATCGTATTTGCATGGAATAATTCTATTTGTCCAAGGAAGATTTAGCTCAAACCAGGATGGGGGTGTGTGTGTGTGTGTGTGTTAAAACAATATCTTTTTTAAGACAATATAGTAGAGATCATGGAAATATAGTAAATTGGGGGAAAAAAAGCAAAAAGAAAAAATAAGGTAGCAATTGGTAGCTCTATTTTGGGCATGAAAGCGCTGGAATACACCATGATTTATCTGTGACCATCGAGTAGGAGACATGCACATCACACCTGGCACTTTTCTGCATATTCCTCCCCTGTCATGAAGTTCAATGCCTGTTCACTGTTTCGAAAACTCTTCAAAAGAGCCTTACATTGTGGCAGGCAGGGAGACTTAGAGGTCTGAAGTCTTGAGTGGGCGTGGAAATCCCACTGAGGGTGCTTGGACGCTGCAGCCCAGTAAAGGGGATTTTTGTTTATCTGGGCAACCTTAAGACGTATTTCACTAAAGACTGTATTTCGTCAGTTTTTCATTTTAGGAGATCTGGAGATGACTCACAACTAAACCATGCTGAATTGTGTTCTTTCAAATGCTTCAGTCCAGACTGGAAGGAAAAGGCCCGTGAATCACCTTGGTAAAGGCTGGAAGAAAACCAAAAATCCTGTTGTTTGAAAAGATTGGTAATTTTCTTCTAGAATAAGGTATTGAGGGGAGAAGGGTCGAAGAGAAATTACAGGGGTACCAGCAATAGACAATTTACCCAAATATGTAGAAATCCACAGCCCAGTTCCTGATTTAAACCAGACAATGAGTCTTTCTCTTTTTTTAAGCTGAAATTCCACTCTAGACAGCTGGTCAGATTTTGTTTTTTAGACAGAAAATATTTTTATGTCTAAAATGCTATCCTGTAAAAGGTTTATTTTTCATGTGCCTGGGATACTACTGTTGCATTTTATTTTTATCTGTCTAAACCAGAGTACAAAAGCGGCGGGGATTGATGTCTCTTGGCAGTGTTACTCTCGGGAACTAGAGTCTTGTCCCACTGTAGTGTCATTGTGATTATTTTTTGTGTGTTGTTAATATTACACTTCATCATGAAATTTGTATTTCATCTTAATATTGTTAGCTACCTTAGAGTATCTAGCTATCTCTTAGGAGATGAGCAGACACTGCAACTGTTCCAAGAGAAAAACGTCATTATTCAAGGTGTTTTTTTCAGACAAAATACTGTGTTTTGATAACTGTCCCTTGAGAAGTTAAATGTAAGTCTTAGAATCTGGGACGGAAGCCTAGTCTTGTTAAAGTCTGTGGAAAAGCTGCCATAAGACACATCAGGACTTTTCCCCTGTTCTCCACAGTGAATACTTAGAAACAACAATTGAAAATAAAGTTCCCATGAGTATTATGTAATATCTGCTTAAAAACTCACTGTTCTAACCAAGGATTTTCATCAAGCTCATGACTTCATTTACAGAAAACAAACATCATGAGGTGGGAACACAAAAAGAAATGACTCACACTTTATAAGCCATCTGTCCCGATTTGAGCTAAACTTCCTGGTTTGAGCTGAAACTTCCTTGTTTTGGTTAATGAACGAATAGCAATTATTCCATGCAAGTGTGATGACCCTGCATTTAATTGGTTAAAAGGGTCAGGTGGAATGTTACGTTGGGAGCCTTTAAAGCAGAAGGCCGGGGGAGGAGTGGCTCTCTCGCACTTCCAGACTTCACGAAGAGAGGGGAGCTCCCACGGATCTGCTTTGCCGTGATTGGGCTGAGCAGGCCGCATCCACACCGAAAGCCCAAAGGTCTGCCTGCATCCCCCGGATCGCTCATCGAGGTCCCGGGCAGCAGCACGCAGGGACTACTCCCACGAACCGACCTGCCGACTGGCCAGCCTGAGAGCAGCCTGGGACAAGCCGAGGCCTGAGGCCCAGGTCGCCTGAAGAATTACAGACTTCAATCTGTCGCTTGCCGTGAGTTTTTGTCTAGAATCGGACGATAACTGAATAACTGATAACTGAACTCTTTCAGCTATTTCGTGCCAAGGGGTTTTTTTTCCCCTGAGTTTTCTCCCTCTGCAGGGCGTGTGGGGGCTTCTTCCCCCACTTCGCTGCGGACAGAATTTTACTCTCCACCTGGGAAGCAGCCGCAGAGTGGCTGGGCAAAAAACTTCTACTCCCACCTTGTTTCTTGGCTGCCTGCCCAGAGATTGACCTCGAACAGCCTGCTGCAGAACTTTAGTTATCTAAGTCCTCTCTTCCCTGTTTTTTTCCCCTTAGGTTGTAACTATATGCATATATGTTCATAGAATATAGTCAAGTGCGAAGGTATTGTTTATTAAAAGTTTGTTTCAGTTTCCAAACGCAAGCGGAGGTGTGAATTTCTTCCTTCCCATTTTTAAAATCCTTCTGCCTCTAATAAGGCAGATGGAATCATTACAGTAATTCGAGGAGTGGGTACCTCGGACCCTTGACCCATAACACCATCGTAACAGAAAAACTTCTTCCATACTTTCTGTAATACTGCCGGTCGTAAATTATGCTTAAATCTGTTACTCTTTCTACTGAGGTCAATGTGTTTTGGATGCAAGAGGAAAAAAAAAAAACAAAGAAAAAAGAGAAAAAGCTTTTATCTGAAGACATTCTAATTTTAATTAGTTATCATTGATAAAAATAATTCGAGCACTTTTAAAATGCTAGATATTTAAGAACACCGAGCTACATTTGTTCTCACACCAGGTACCTATACACATCATATTTTAGCTCTAAAACACTTCATATTTAAAAATCTGACTTAATTCTCTGTCATTCTAAACATAAAAGGAAAAAAAAGACAGTGAACAGAAAGAGTAAAGATTTTGGTTTTGCACACATCTTCAATACACTCCACAGGAAACGAACCTGAGTACCTTGGATTTAAGCCCTCATCCTGTCCTAGTATAGCATGATGGCTCACAAGGCCAGCAAGTCCAGCAGCAGCTTTGTTTTAATACTATGTGCTATATGCAGAGGTACAGTGTGATCAGACAGAATTAGCTCTTTTGAAAAGCAAGCATCTCTCGTTAAACTATTTGTTGAGCCAATGCATACTAAAGTTAGGGATGAAGGGGGTATTCATCAAAATGGATAGGTAAGGTTATTCTCTATAGTGCCTTTTCTGCACTGTGGGAGAAGAGACGCTTTACAGGGGACAATTCTGAGGTGAAACATACATCAGATGTAGTGGGTTGGGCTAAAATTAGCCCTTGGTGTTATTGTCCTTCAGTTCACCACAATTTATTGCAAAGTCATACTAGATTATGTGTATGACCACTAGCATATGTTTCAAGGGATACATTTATCCAGTGAAGCTTAATACTTTTTTCAGGAAAATGTTACTGTGGAAAAGGTCAGAGAAGACTTTTTCTGAAGTGCAGAGCAAGAGGTTTGCAACAGGAACTGAGACTTCTGTGTGGCTAAAAAGCATCTACAATAGAAAACCACATCTCAAATGATAAAATAAAAAGAGATTTAAAACCATTCTGACTGTAGTCCCCTTGTACATCATTAATAGCTAGGGCTTCAAGTCACTTCAAATCAAGTATTTCAGCACTTTAGTTTCTTAAGTTTTCTTGCTGCAAAGAACATATCAAATGGTAGAACAAAAAAAAGATTAAACTGTTACATTTTAAATAGTACTGTAACATAAGGCAAGCTAAAGGCGTAGAGAGAATAAAGAAGGAGATTAGACTGAGATTCCTAATTTTCATTCTATCAAATTTTTTTTTATTTTTCCCCTCATGTAGCAACTTGCTGGTCTTGTGTTGGTTTTATGTTTCACAGTGTTTTGGTGTTGGGGGGTGGGGCTGTTAGCATGGCCCTTGTAAGAAGCTTTGTGAAAAGGTCTCAGGCTCTAATTTATCCCCACCTCTGGCCAAGGCTGAGCCAATCAATGCCTCTGCAATAGACGTATTTTAGAGATGAAACCAGTTTGGCAAGGGCTTTTGTTTTGGGATTTCTCTTTTGCTTTGGTTGGGGTTAGGAGGTAGAGACAACCCATGTGGGAGACAGCAATGATGTCACCCAGGTTAGTGAGGAAAAGGCCAGGGAAATACGCTGACGCAGCCACTTGCCTTTGGCCTGTGGCAAGATGGCAGGCTGAATCCTTGCGGTTCTCAGAGATCACCAGTGGAGGAAAGATCAGTTTGCAGCCCATGGAGGAGCCCGTGCTGGAGCAGAGAGTTGTGGAGAAGCACACATTGGAGCAGGGCATCTTGGAGAGGCCCATGCTGGAGGAGGGGACAAATCCTGAAAAAGTCCGTGACTCTGAGGAAGACTCATGCTGGGGCAGTTTGTTGCTGGGAGAACCACTGCCCGCTGGAGATCCCTGTGCTAGTTGGAGGAGTTAATGAAGCACTGGTTCCTCTGGGGCGGGACGCCATGTTGCCACAAGGCAGAACAGTGAGGAGTGTTTTTCTTGAAGAAGAGTAAGAGACACACAGGAAGCAGGGACACGTATTCTGGGAAGAGTATAAGGACACTGCACAGGTGTGTAGGGATGAGGTCGGAAACACCAAGGCTCATCTTGAACTGAACTTGGCAAGGGATGCAAAGAACAATGATAAGGGCTTCTATAGGTTCCAGAAAAATAACGTCAAAGAAAGTGTAACCTCCCTGATGAATGTGACTGGCAAGCTGGTAACGACAGATGAGGAGAAAGCTGCTGGCTCAGTCTTCACTGACAACCTCTCTTCTCAC
>NW_010426372.1:10589-27861 GCF_000710305.1 Buceros rhinoceros silvestris | reverse complement strand
GTGTTTTACCTCGGCCAAACCGGTGACAAACATGAAAACAGATCCTGAGAGATCTCGTGCTTGCAGAGGGGAGAGAGAGAAGGAAAGTTTTGCTCTGCATTTTCACCCAACTTTGTAAGAGTTCAGGGACGGACATATGGTGCAGTACGAGCTGTCACTAAAATGACAGCTACTCTTTCACCCTTGGGCAGCAAACGGAAATGTGGCTGGTTTATAAGCCAAATTCTAAAAATAACAAGTGTTCCCTTAACGTGGCAGAATAGTGTGACTCATGCATCATTCTGACTTAAACATGACATCTGTTGCAGCCAAATCATTATATCCAAATGCTGAAGTCGGATGCAGTTTGACCATTTTCAAAATTACTTATCAATCTTTCAAAAATATTTAAGCATCAGTAAGAAAAATAACAGCAGTCTGGAGATCATTTGCCAAATGTTAGATGCTGTTTTTATTAGAAACTCAAATCTGTGCTATGAATGCAATCACTGAAGTTGCACACATGTTAAAGACCACCTGTAATCAGCTATGTCATGCTGACTATAATATAAACTTAAACACCTGGGCAACTTAATACCTTGGTTAATGGTTAATGTACTGAAGTTCATGGGGTACCTACTACTGTTGTAAATTGACTACAGGACACTTTTTAAGCACTCAGCAGCCTCTTTGCCTCACCCTTCCATCTATGAAATTGTGATGATCACAATAGTTCCAATTTGGCCAATGTGTTCCCTTAAGAAGGAACTTTCACCACTAGCTTACCAAAATTTATGTATCTGAAGTTAACATGAGTAGTTACAGCTAATTGTCCAAGATTGCCTTGTAGTGACTGGAAAGACACGGGCACTTTCAGGATCAGCTCTCTAAGAAAACTAATCACCAGCTGGAATGATTTCCAGGAGGCTGTCAAATGAGTCCAGGTAAATAGTTCAGACCTGCATTTGCCTGACGCTCTGAAAAGTTCAACCAGCTTGGGCACCCTGAGGGGCTGCGGTCTGAATCAGATAGCTCCAAAGAGTCATTCCCTGTGGTGGACCAGGCTCCAGCAAACTCTGCTGCCATGCCAAGAAGCAGGACACTAAACTGAATGTGCCAATGGTCCCAGAGGTGATAATTTGGTCCTGCAGAGCTGTTTACAGCCCAGCACACACTAGAGTGGCCATTATTTCCCCTGACTGCCCCTTGATATCTACTGTACAGCCAACCAACTTTCAGCACATGTGGATGCTGAGAAGGGTGGACGGAAAGACTGAGGACACCTTAGACTTTTGTTGGTTTGTGACACCAGGAACAACACACAAATATATGCTACATATTCTCTCATATCGTCAAATTCTTTGCATATTTGCATATGCAATTCTTTGCATATTCTTTGCAATAACTGCTTCGACTTTTTGTCAGTCCACTGAACAAAAGTGTAGATGCAGTAAACAGAGCATATGTTATTACTGTACCAACAAGTCTCTGATTACTGCTGCTAGGAGTTGTTTTCAGCAGCCTGACATTATTAAGCAATTAGTACACAGATGCAACCAGCCTTTCATGTGTCCTCTTCCACTTCCTATAACATCGTCTGGACTGTGTTATGTCAAATTTTTGCTTCACAAAGATGTTTTTTAGAAAACTTCTATTTTCACAGGTAGGGTTTTTTTTTTTTTATGTATATTACCAAGCAAATGCAAAAGCGCATGAAATTAGATTAACTTCAAAGCAATTTAAGAAAAGACAAAGTAGACCTATAAAAGCAAGTCTTTTACTTTGTGCTGAGGAGCTTGATGGAGCAGTGAAAGGAAAGCTCCAATACCCTCCTACAGAGCCACAGACACTAGCCAATATCATAAACCAAGGACATTCTGGGCTGGATGCTCCCTGACAGCTCAATGGCAATATGTTAGTGTCTTTTGCTGAGCCCTAAATAAGATATGTAAAACCAAGGTAAGAAAAAAAATTAATAAATCACGAAATGCAGGGTTTTTCGAGTGCCACTGGAGGCTGAGGGAAGAGGTGAGTCCTTTGTTTCTCACTGATGACAACTCAGATATGTGTGTCCTCAGATGCATCTTTTATCCACTTAGCTCAAAAAGTCTGTGTGGGGAAGTTCAGCATGAGACAGAAAGTCAGAAATCTACTGATTCCCTCCAAAGGGAACATTCAGCAGAGCTTACTGTACTATAGCACAGTCTAGAACAATTTGTAAGACCCACTGTGCAAAATAATAGGAAGGAGTTCTTCAGAGAACTTTCCAAGGTTCTCCAAAAATGTTCTAAAGTTCTTCTAAATTCACTTTTGAAATATGTGAGATGGAAAAAACATTGGAAACAGAAAAATATGTGTCATGTTACACAGCAGGTCAAGAAAAATTCTAGGAAAATAAAAATAAGCAATCTTTTTAGTTTCATCTTCTACATACTGTTCCTCATCAAATTTTTCTTTCATGTTGATGCTGATGTGGCAATTACATTTTGTTTTTCGGGAAGCAAATCACTCATCCCAGGATCCCTCTGTGAAGTCCTCAAAGAGTCTTATGACAAAAAGGTTTGCCTGGTATCTGGCTTTAACCATCATTCATGACAACATATAACATCATGAGTGGCTTTTTGAGTAGCACAGTTTGTCTTTTAGTAGCCATTTTTTGTCTTAAATTTTGGCTAGTAAACCCATGGCAAGTAAAGAGCCAAAGTCCACCTGCATATAACAAGACAATCAACACTACAAGTAAACAGCTAAAAGTCAGACATAAGGAACAGCTCTGTAACAGCTCTCAGTCCAGTTCCCAGTTTGAGGACATACATGCTTTCAGGAAAATTTTTCATTGTAGAGGTGATTAAAAAAAAAAAAAAAGAAAAAAGAAAAAAAGAGTTCAAACCAGAACATAACAAACAAATTCAAACCAAAAAAAAGAAAAGGTGTTTAGTCTCTTCCACACTCCTTCCTCCTCTGAAATTTTCCTTTTCCTGGTGATGCCTTTTTATGCTTCCTTTGATAAACACAGTTAATGTAGTCCATCATTAAATCCACACAAGATGTTGTGCCAGCTACTTTCAAGATGTCTAATTTGGCAAGTTAAACATTAACAATATTTCCATCAGTTCCTGGAGCTTTCTGTCTGGTTGAAACTGTGCAGCTGCACATAGCGGCTAGATTAAGCACATTATGGAGAACATGGTGGTAGCAAAAATGGTCTAATGAAAGTTTCATGTCTGAACGATGAGAGAAGGAAAAAAGAAGTGATTACTGGTGGTTTGTGGTGGCTTAGGACTGGGACCCACAGAACACTTCTATGATACTACTTGAGTGTGGCTGCCTCATGATCCCAGGCTGGACCTGGTGTCCAGACCTAGCTCCTGTGTTCAACAAAGATGGGGGAAATGGAAGACCATGTGGGCAATGAAACTTGAAAACTGCAGCCACTTCTTCTTTCCATGATCTGAAAAGTGTCCAAGGACAGTATTGCATCTCTGGCATTATTTGTGTTGGGTCTTTGTTCACCTTATCTAAAATATTAATAACTAGCAAGTGCTCCTGAGAATACTTGAGGCTGTGGTGTTAATTGAGATGGTGAAATGAAATCTCGTCATCTAATGACAATATGTAAGCCAGTCTCTTGCCTCCAAACAGGTTCTTCTAACAAAAGGGGAAAAAAAAGCATCCTTTGTTCTTACACAAGCAATTACTGGTTTGTATTTTCTCACACAAAAACCCACTGGGAATCTGATGCTAGTAAAAAGCACTAGTTTCATGCCCCATACTAGAAAATGGTGTGCCATGTCCAATCCTTTACATTTTACCAAATGATGTTTTTCAGTTTCCTCTATCAAATTTATAAAAAGACTTCCTTGAAGTAAAGTTACTTGATTTGCTTGCAAACCCACTGTTAACAAGATCTGCTTCATTACAAATTTGCTTCATTAAAAATTATTAGCAAAAGTCCAATTGTCTCTCAGTCAGAAATAAAATCTAATTTATCACTTCAATAAGACTACTTTGCAGGATGCCAGACAGTGGGAAAGTTTTAAATCAGGAGAAAAAGAATGCTTTTTCCCCCTATAGATAATAAGTGGAACCTTTGATGTCTTTTCTGTAGGAAAGAAAAATGTAAAAATCCACTTTAATTGGAGTGTTATTGTAAAGAGTAACTAACCTTGATGTCTTTTGTCTGTGATGATTATTGATTGGTCTTTTAAGACTGTAGATACTGGATAAAACTGTTTGTCTTTTATTTATGGACCAAACTACAAGGAGATATTTCATTCTTCGTTGAAAACAGATCATCTAAATAATCTCAATATCAAAAGAAATATTTGCATCTAAAATTCATCTCCTGTGCACTCATGTGTAGTCTAGGACCATCTGTTTTCTCATTTTTCCTGACATGGGTTTATTGGGGATGCATAAGGTTTATGATTTTTCAGCAACATTGTTGAAAAAGAAATCAAGAAGTTTTCCTGAACAGATACTGTAAACTATCACCAGTTCAAAAATTCCAAACTTCTGCTTGTCATTGAGAGAGGAACATGACTCCTACCTGAAATGGAAGAGGTCATAAGCAAGATGTAAACAAGGTTTTGCTACATGAGCTGTGCTAATCAGAATATTATTTTAATTTCATGGAAAGCTTGTATTATCATTCCTCTAGGATTTATTCGAAGAGTTTTATTGCTTTGGGTGTGTTGGTTTATTTAAAATGGCACCAGTTTCCCGGCGTCTAATAAAGTGCTTATTCTAGTGTACATTGTTCCAATGTATTGCTGTTTTTATGCAGGACCTTTATTTCAGTAAATAAATTACATCTCCAACCAAGAAAGCATTATCAATAAACTAAAGTGTCGGACGGAAATTAAGTTCTCATGAAGAGAGTAACAGTGAGTGCTGATTCCATGTATTACAAAGGGATTGTATGACTAACGGGAGTATTAGAAGTGGCATATCTTCTCTACACATGAAGAGGCTTGAACTAGCATTTTTTTGTACTGATGGCTGCATCCAGTCCAGCTATTCATAACCATGTGTTAATCATTCAAGTGAAGAAGAAAAAATGAAACAGATAGTGTCCCGACCCTACTATGAGTGCCCCATATGTGATTGACCACAAAACCTGATGGATCTTTAGTTTGCCACCCTAATTGGTACTTGCATTTTGAAAATCTAACCTTGACCCCACCCCCTTAAAGCTGAGTGAAATGCATAAGCATCTCACTAAATCAGAACCATAGCTGGTGATAACATATGTATAATTTAAATGATGCAAAGTCATCAGGCACCAAAAAAACTCATGTCTGACTCAAAAAAATCAGTAGGCCATTAGGGTAGTGTGGTCCCAAAAGCAGGTTCTTTGCCCAAATTGCAAATCCAATCCACACGGAGGGTCGAGGTATTTCTCTTATTGCAGGTTTGCGAAGCTGGGAGCTAGATGCTAGCCCCCAAAGCTAGCTCATCGATCACGAAAGCAGCCATTTATACAATCTGAATTAGCATAATTAATATATTCATTATTTACTAGATTTCTACTGGTGATTACAATTATTTAACCTAAAGTTATTTGGCTAATTAATTTCTCACTTCCATTTAAAATGGCAGTGCATCTAAATTTTACTATGCGTGCTCAGAAGATAGGGGGCTCAGTGAGACAGGGCTTGAATTGAGTTGGAGGTTGTGATCTCCCCCTGATGCCTTTAACTTTACTCCAGTTACTGCAAAAGTTGTCAACATCACTCCTCCATATCTTGCAGCCTTCCTTCCCAAGCCCATGTTTTCTTCTACCAGGCTTAGAAGTTCCTGTCAGAGGATTCAGTAGCTCATTGACTCCATACCAAGATGAGGTGGTCGTGTTGTTCTGTTCTCTTTTGGCCCTGCCCCAAGGTTAAGCTTGACGCTGGTACATCTCATGCCTGCTTGATTCTCGCAACACTGGTAGGATTAGGCCCAGACTAGCAGTAGGTGAGGGCATGCTGGGAAGTATCATTCAAATGCAGTTTTAAAACCAGAGCTGAGTTTGATCTCCCATGAGCAATCACAGCTCACTTGCCATCCATACCCATGCCAGGGTGTGAACATGGTCTGTAATACCCCAAACCACCACTTGAAAGTGTAGATCTGTACCTAAATATATAATTGCTATGATGCAGCATCTGCCAAAAACCATGAATGGAAGTAACTTCATAAAGGTAGATTTATGAATAAAATTGGCTGATTTTTCTCAGGTTTACTCACTAAAATTTTTTGGATGATAAATTTTTCTAGAAATAAGTAAGAATTAAAATTGGCAATAATTTAAGATCCAGAACAAAACATGACCAAGAAAAGCTGTGATAAAAAGTACTATTTCTAAATTGCAAAGCACTATTTCTTTTTGGTAGGTGAGAAACTTAGATGGAACAGGACAAAGTGCAATTTCCAAAGCCCCTGGTTTTATTGCAGAACAGCACTCGGGCAGGACTGCATGTGGTGCTCCTGACAAGCCTTGAAGGAGTGTTGGCCTCTGCTTTGGCCACAGAAGCCAAGCCCTGGAAGAAACAAATTTTAAAAGTTACCAACACATTACATTTCTATCTCCCCATCCACATGCCACCACTACCTAATCTCATAACCCTCTGTAATTTCCATCTGTTTAAGACGGTAGTTTTAATATAAAAGGCTAATCTTTCTTTGCTTTCTCTCCTTTCTCTGTCCCTGGGTTTAAAGGCATATTGAGGTGCAGCTTGTGTTGAGTGAGAGAGGGTTATGGTGACACGATCACTTTTAAATCTCCTCCCCAGATGTGTCAGGATCTGTTACAGGGCAAAGAGCAAGCTCTCCCGTTACAGACAAGCTTGAGGGTGCAGGGTTTAGCTCCAACAAGGCACCCAGGGACAGCAGAGTGAGGATGTGTAAGTAGAAAGAGGGAAGAATGAAAAGCAAGGAAAGAAGGAATCAAAGAAAGGAAAGATGCCCAGCTCTTCTAATCTTCCTCTCTATTTCCTTCCACGTCCTCTGCTCTGCTCAGAAGATGTCTTTCTAAACTTGAATGCTGAAAACAAATAAATGAACACCAGATAAAAGTGAAATTTGGAAAAGGTCAAGCAACACCAGCACATTTTCAGAAAATAGGTCTTAAGACAAGATGTTGGAAATGCTTCTGAGTCCCAGATTAGGGAAGAGGAGCAGAAAGAAATACTTGGGGTGAAGAGAACACCCATTTGGTTTGAAAACTTCTAGTTAAACCAGAGGAACAAAAACCTGAAGATAATAACAAAAACCTTTACTCCCTTTGACTTCCCTTTGGTTACTACAGTGCATTGCTACTCAAGATACTGAAAAATTTAATCTCACTTGAAAACCTTTGTCCTGAGAGCAAGATTTTCAGATAAGAATAAACCTGCCCAAGAAATCTAACCTTCTGCATAGCTCAGGGAATGGGTAGTGATTATTCTTTGATGTTTAGTCTCTTGGAAAGCAACTTAGACCACATTTGCCCTTCTTCCTGCCTGTGGCATTGGCTTCTAAAAGAGTTGGCCTGCTTAAGTTTTACCTTTGAATTAAGATGTTCAGTAAAGGAGCATCAAAACTGCTTCCCAATCTGACTTTGAAAGTTAGTGTTCAGCTTTGAAAGGAAATCTAGCTGCCTATGAATGCTGCCAAGCCAAACAGCTAGGCAGATGCTGAAAGAAGAAAAAAGACTCTCTAGTTTCATCGTGTGGATATAAGAACTGCTCTAAAGAACATGAAACGAGCTGCAAAACAACAATAACAAAAAAAAAAAAGAAGAAAATAAAAAAGTGTCTTTGGGTGTCACCTTTGAGGCACAATGCGTCAAGCCGGCCTCTCTACCGGTAACAGGATCCACCTTTGTGGCAGGCTGTAAGAGAGTGACAGTTAAACAAATGTTTTGTTACCATTTCCTGTATTTCTCAACCCTCTCTTGCTCTGCTCTCCTTTTGTTACTAAAACATTATGAGATACTTTTGTAGAAGAGTGGCTATTTATTGGCTCCCAAGTAGGTTTGTTTTTCCCACTTTTTAACTTAACGTTTACAGTGTTTGGAATCACCTTCTCTTCACCCGGGAAACTGCCTCCTCTCTATGCACCTCAACTGTTGTCCAAAATCCTCATAAACTGGACGTGTGCTTCCTACCCACGAGATGGACATCTCTTGTTTTGTAACAGCTTTTCTTTTTCAGAGGTCATACTTCACCCACTGACAGCAGGGAGATTTGCAGATTATCAGCTAGAGCTGGAAGACTCAGGTGGGAACATATTAATTAATCTGTTCTGTGCTTCTTCGTTATTCCTGTCGGATGTGACTAAGAAGGTGGATGATTTGAAGAGTGTGAAGACATTTTATAGTTGTATATTTAATGGGTGTCTATGTCAGTCTGAAGAACCAATACTGTAAATACTTAATTTCAAAATACTATTAACAATACACCGGCTAAAGATTATTCCTGACTGTGGGAGCACTTCTTGAATATCTGAACACTTGTGTGTCTCAGGATGCTTTAGAGAAACACAGAACTGACAACTACTGCAGACCCAGGATTTTTTCCCTAATTACCTGCATGTAGTCTCATCTTTTCACACCAACATGTAATAAGACCTGAATTTAAAATGGGAAAAGACTTGACATGTTCAATGGGTACCCCATGTGGCACTGCATGAGCCACTTCCAGCCTGAAAGAAACATATTAGTTGGACACAGCACCCATAAAACATGGCAATATCACTTCTTGACCCAGATACACAAGTGTAGCACCCACTTCATTAGTAATCTCTGTGGGTTAGTATTTCCTTAGAGAGCAGTGTTCCCGCTATCCTGTACTGTGCAGGTGTATCCTGAGCTGTGTAGCAGTTTTTAAAATGTATCCCATCTTAAGGACTGTTTAGCAATCCTTAGAAAAAACACTACAAAGGATTTTCAAACAGAAGTAGGTACAGCCTCAGCTTTGGCTCTATTGTGAATATTCAAGCCTAACTTTGCAGAAGTATCCCTGAAGCCCAGGGTGCAGATATATGACCAAAACACCACGAAAATTAAACACCTAACAATCAAAATGGAAGAGACAAGAATCATTCTCAGAGGAATAGTGAGGAATTGAGGATGCTGTAGGAGGAAGAAGTAGTGACAAATAATGTTCCCATACGTTTCCACCACAGACCATGGTCAGCATTCGCAACAACAGAGGAATCCTCATGCAGCGTGTGGTGACAGGTGACCCAATGGTCAAATCAGTTTCTACCATCACATACCATGGAAGAAAAGGTATGTAATGAAGGACATGTTTCTGGACCATCCAGAGATACTATCATAAAAAACCCAATCTCTGGAGTTCTGCAAAAGTGTAATTACTTACAGATTAAAGCAGTAGCTTGTTATCTGATACACTACTCAAGAGTCAGGAAGAATGAAATGTCTTTTGGGAGAGGAAATCAAGGCCTTTGATTAGAGCCTTCCCATCCTTGCTTTCCCAAACAGAGAATTAATGAAGCATGCTGAGATGTGGTGTCTCTCAGATTGCAGCTCTACATTTCTTCCAGGCATCACCCTGGTTTGAAAATCTGTTTTCTCGCGTCCTCTCGAGCATTAGGGGTCTGCATGTTGTGAGGAAGGCTTCTCTGTTTCAGAGCTTGGGTCCATTCTCAACTTCAGTAATGATTCCTTGACATAGGTAACCCCTTTCCTGGCTTCCCACTCTCCAGAACATCTGCTGAACACTCATCTACTTGCCTTTGCTCAGTAGGAAACACGTGTATATCTATGGTAAGTGGGATCATGGTAAGGTTTAACTCCGCTGCAACCACTGTTTAATATATACCTTGCAACAATATATGCCATCCCATCTAATTCAGGCCTCTGATTCAGGACTTCTCAATCCAGGATTTCTCAACTATCCTTTTTTTGATATATACTTCTTTACACCAAATGGTTTGGGCCAAAAATTTCCCCTATTTTCTTTCTGCTGGAAAACAGCAATAAAAAAATCACCTATCTATGCACACATATATCATCATCATGTTTTAATGTGATAATAATTTTTATGAAGAAATAATCTATTTTCAATATCTGTATTACCTCAGAAAAGCTATTTTTTTAAATTTTGAGCTACATAAGAGCTGGATTTCACCCATCGTAAGGTATTTCTTGTCATTATGCAAGGTAAACCATTTCAACATAAGTATTTTGTAACTTCATCTATGCAATAATTTAATGTAAATTCTGTAAATAATTAAATCTAGGCATTTCTGGATTAATAAACTGGGGCAAAGGTAGATATGAAAAAATGACAGTCAGGGTCTTTTTCTTTAGGAAAATAGAATATTAAAACATAATTGAGTTTTGCAATACAAAATGAATGAAATCTAATTAGTTTACTTGAACATTTCAAATCTCTCTTTTCATACTTCATCCAGGTACTTTTCCGTTTGTTATTTCTACAGAATCATATTAATGGAACTCAAATTATTTTCAATCATCATCATCTGAATAATTTACCTAAAATCTTTCAGTCTGGTTTTCCTGTTCAGACTGCTTATAAAGGGTATGCAAATGCTCCAGAAATTTAAGAAATGCACCATGTCCTGGGAGCTAAGCACAAAGTCTTCCAAGTGTGTGTGCAAACACAAAAATTATGTCTGAGGAAATCCATCCTTCAAGTAATTCATCTGCAGGGACGTTTTACCTCCCAGAAAACGGAACAAATGAAAATGAATAGGGCTTTTTGCCTCTCAGCCCATTTTCACTCTTGGACGCATTACCCCAAGGACTGAATACCTGGTCTCTATTTCCTGTTGCACAAAGGCAAGGAACTGATTCAGCACGAGGAACTCACAGGATGTGAGGGTGGCACATCATGCATATTTCCTCCTCATCAGGTCAGCAGCTGGCATGGAAATCCCTCAGCACTGCAAGCCTCCTATGATATTTTCCATGGGAAATACCTTCCATGGGAAGGTATTGATAGCTGGCACAAAGAGCAAGGGCCTGAGTGAGGTAGGGAAATGCATGACAGCATCAAACACACTTGTATTTTCTGCCACAAGAGAGTGAAGCTCATTTCTTTAAATAAGATTACCAAGTCAGATCATTCTTGACACAAAACAAATACCTTTATCTTAACATCCAGTACACTCCTTGAACTAAGGGAGCACATGGCAGGAGAACAGAAGAAATGCAGAAGTAAAAATCCCTGATAATTACCCCTCTTGTGAGTTGAAAACCACATTGCATTCCTAAAAAAAAAAAAAGTATAACAGGCTATGTCAAGGCTGCCCTGATCAAGAACTGGTGAAACAAAAAGTCTCTTTCTTATAAACAAGCCCAGAGCCTTGAACTGTTACCACATTTGGGAACTTCATCCTGTCTTGTCTTCACTATCAATTTACAAGGAGTTGTTGACCACCCGAGTGAAGAATGAAGAACACGCTTCTCTTTTTCTCTAGCATAGCATCTCCTGTTGCCTTGATTACGATCTCGAGGGCAAGTACCAGCACAAACAGGAAACTGTAATGCTAAAATAAAATTTGTTAAATGAGGATAAAACCCTAACTCTGTAAGGCAGGTATTCTGAAATCTGTCTGTCCACAAACGTGATGAATGCAATGTGAATAGGCTTACAAAATTTAATTTGAAGTCCACTGTTTTCAGAGCCTCTGAGGAACAGAAAACTAACTTACACTTCAGAAACCTTCATTATAACTATGTGGTTATGACGCAAAGATAGACACACATTTTTCATCATGTTGGATTTACGTTTTGGAGCAACCTGCCAGGATTAATAGTGATTCAGGGGATAAACACATTGTGCATGATGTAGCATTTTGTAAAAAAAAAAAAAAACCCAAACCAAAAAAACCTTTACACCTCTTTGGCAGAGATGGACATAATTTTTTTTTCAGTGTTCACCCTTCATTACAAGATGAACAGCTCTGCTGTTGCTCTAACATACATTTTATCTATAAATAACCCACTGGAGTTTCACATGTACAACCACATTGCATCTCATTAGAGTCAAACCACTGACAATACTGCATGCCAGTCCCTGGAACAGCAGCAGGCAGAAAATGGGGATTGACAGAACAGACATTTCTGTGCATCCCTCTTTTGGCCTCCCTTCTCGGGAGAGTTCAAGGCACTGTGCTCATTAAACATTTGCCTTACAGTAAACAATATATTTTATTAATGTTACAAATACTTCATAAATAAGGAATAGATTATTCTTCTATGAATTCCCCATGATGAGTAATTTTTTGTGTTGTTCAGTCTCCAGCTCAGAATTGTCTTTTCTCTCTTTTGATGAGGTCTGTTTGACAAAGGCGGAAATTTGTCTTTCAAGCTAATAAGTCGCACAACCGTAAGCACAGGGAAGGAGCATGTGTTCTCTCTTAGATATTCCTAATCAGCACGACACTTCAAATAAGTTACTTTATGCAGCACAAAAATGACCTTGGGTTATTAATTTGACTCATATTTTACATTGTCAGCCTACAGAATTTTAATTAGAATTGAGAGATCAGGAAATCACTATAATTGATCCATCAACTTCTTACAAGCTTGAAAACTATTGTAATTTAAGCAGTATCAGAACAGGAAGAGGGCTTTTGAGGTATCATTTTAGGAAACTAGGCCCAGGCTATTTATAATAGGCAAGGGGATACTTGTAATTAATTTTCCTCTCGAAGTATTCATGTCTTATTGAAGTCTCTCTGATTCTAAAAAGCTTTATACAGCTGTCATGGCAAAAACTGGCTACAAAATTAAGAGGGCAAATGTTCTGTGCCTTCGCTGTCCACAGGGTTGAATGTGCTGCTCCCATCATGCCTGTTTTGGAGCCAAATCTGAACCTGTTTAAGATGCCATTTTGCAGAGACTGGGGAGACAAAGGAAGGCACTTCTCCCCTTGCCATGGTTGTTTTCAGGTTGGCAATAAAGAATCCCAGTAAACTCCTTCCCCCTCAGCTGGAAGCTGGCATAAGTTTTGCACGTTAGTTTTCTCACATCTTCCAGTACATACCACAAGAATTCAAGAATTACCGTCAGAGCAGGTATGCTGTTAGTCTAATACCCTGTGCTTGACAGAGGCTGTGGCCAGCTGTGGCAAGAAACCCCAGACAACCATCAGTGGAGAACATTCACAGGGACCCCAGCCTCTGACAAGTTAAAGATTGAGCCATGCTTCTGGTAGCATCCCATGCTTATTCCCACAGTGCCTCTTGCCTGAATAAACCCCACAATGAGTAAGCCTGCCCTTCTCATAAGTTTCTTTAAAAAGTCCCTGCACGATCTCGTTTTTAATGTCCATTACTGTAATTATGAATAACCTTGTAATTCTGAAAAAAGGTAAGTTTTTTAAAACAATCTTACTCACCCCGGCTTTTAGCATCAGCAATATCATGAGATAATGAGTTCTTGTCTGAAAAAGTAGAGTCTTGCGTGAGAAAGTAGGTCTGCTTTTTAGTTTTTCATCAACTTTTTAAATAGCCTGATGCTAGGACCAACTTCAACCATCTACAACAAAGGCATGTTTCTGAGGGCACAAAACATAAGGTTTATTTTCCTCTCCTTATATTGTTAGACATATAATCATTTTCTCTTCAAAGAGGATTAAATCCCAAAAATTCTGCCACAGGCAATGAAATTTAAGAAGTCCTTCTTTGCAGCTTCAAGAATTTCTAGTTCCGGCCCAAAGGTGCTCCTTTTCTGGGAATATGAAGCCATTATCAGAACAATAATAATAGAAGAGGCACAGCAAAAGATGATTGTCTGTGGCCTCTGACAGAAAGTCATTCTCCATTCCACACTCAGCTCTAGCCAGACTCATCACTTTGGTTTGTTAGCAAAGGCAGACAAATGAAGAGGAAAATGTTTTTTCTTTCTTAAAGGTACAGACTACTACTGAAAATCAGATAAGTATTTCTACACTGTTGTCTTCAAGACGTTCTCTAAAAACATCTTTTTGGACCTTTTTTGTGTATGTGGACTGTTGTGTGCTGTTGTAACACAGAAAATGGGGTTTGCCAAAACATAATTTCATTGATCTTGGAATTTCAAGCTATCATTTGATTTCCCAGGAAGAAACTTTGTTTTTATTTTATAACAGCTTTCTTACAGCCATTACAAAAATATTGCAAAATAATTTTCTTTTCCATTGCCTCAGGAACTGGATAAGTATCTTTAAAGTTTCAATTCTGCATACTCCAAAAAAGCGTGTAAGGCTGGGCCAATACGGGCAGGCAAGATATTACAGTCCACTGACCATTATTCTGAAAGGCTTTAAGAAATGGTGGGAAAGGAGAAAGCAGTCATTTTGACATTAATTGACATCAATTGGAGACCATTTAGATCAAAAGGAAATACTCGAAAAGCAATAAGAACCGCCAAAGTGGTTTCTTCTGCAAAACAAAGCAAATCTAATTTGTTCCAATTATTCAAAGCTCTACTGGAGGTGGGCAAATCTTCTGGATATGAAAACTTCTGATACTGCTTTCTAGGTTTATAAAAAGCAGTTAAGCCTCTTGAATGGATTTGTTAAAATGTAAATAAAGCTGAAGCAATATTACTTGTAGACTAAGGCCAAAAGGCAATGTGACTATAGAGGCTGCAATCTTCAGCTGCCGGATGCTTGCAGGTTTTGGTTGTGTTTCATATACAATGTGTGTCCTTAAGGCACCTCAGTCCGTTAAGCCATTCCTAATTCCCCCTGTAGTGGCCCTTGCATTTTCCACCCAGTCCAAACTACTCTGTCTCCTTCCACATATTTTGTGAAGTTACCAGATTATTCAAAAAGCAAATGCTGCCTGTCACTATATATTGATGATTGATGATTTCTCAGCTAATACCAGAGCCCTGACATGGAGCCTCATAAAGAGTAAGTCAGAATCCCCCTTGGTCCCAAAAGCTCGACACAGGTTTCTCTTGGTCTTCCTCACTAGAAGTTTGATAATGTCAGTCTGAACAGATTTGCTTTGTATTAGTGAACTTCTCAAAGCATCTGGGACTGAATGTCTCTGTCAAGCCACATCTCAGTAATTGCATCCCTTCCTGAGGAATTCCCCCACTTCTAAGATTGGCTTGTGCTATATTCTCAGAATCACAGAATCACAGGGTGGTAGGGGTTGGAAGGGACCTCTGGAGTTCAGCTAGTCCAACCTTCCTGCTAAAACGCATTTGAGAGCAGGTTGCATGGGAACACAGCCAGGTAGGTTTTGAGTAGGTAGGGGTTGGAAGGGACCTCTGGAGTTCAGCTAGTCCAACCTTCCTGCTAAAACGCATTTGAGAGCAGGTTGCATGGGAACACAGCCAGGTAGGTTTTGAGTATCTCCAGAGGAGAATCCACAGCCTCTCTGGGCAGCCTGCTCCAGTGCTCTGTCACCCTCGAAGTAGTTTCTCCTCATGTTCAGGTGGAACTTCTTGTGCTCCAATTTGTGCCCATTGCCCCTTGTCCTTTTACTGGGCATCACTGAAAAGTCTGCCCCCATGCTCTTGACACATACCTTTTAAATATTTATAGGCATTGATAAGATCCTCTCTCAGCCTTTTATTCTCCAGGCCTCCCAATGTCTCAGATCTTTTCTTCTTAAGAGAAATACTCCAGTTCCTGAATCTTTGTCGTAGCTCTCCATTTGATTCTCTCCAACTGTTTCCTGCCTCTCTTGAACTGGGGATCCCAGAGCTGGACCCAGTGCTCCAGATGTGTCCCCACTAGGGCAGAGCAGAGGGGGAGAAGAGCCTCCCTCAACCTGCTGGTCACACTCTTCTTAATGCACCCCAGGATACCATGGTCTTCTTGGCCACAAGGGCACATTGACCACTCATGGTGAGTTTGTTGTCCACCAGGACTTCTGGGTCCTTCTCTGTAGAGCTGCCTTTCAGCAGGCCAACCCCTAACCTGTACTGGTACAGGGGGTTATTCCTCTCCAGGTGCAGGACCCTACATTTGCCCTTGTTGAACTTCACTCGATTCCTCTCTACCCAACTCTCCAGCATGTCCAGGTCTCACTGAATAGCAGCACAGCCTGGCAGTGTGTCAGCCAGTTTTGTATCATCAGCAGACTGGCTGAGGGTACACTCCGTCCCTTCTTCAAGCTCGTTGGTGAATATGTTGCACAAGATTGGACCCAGTACTGACTCCTGGAGAACACCACTAGCTACAGACCTCCAACTAGACTCTGCACCACTGATCACAACCCTCTGAGCTCTGTCCTTCGGTCAGTTCTTAACCCATCTCACTGTCCACTCATCTAACCCATATTTCATAAGCTTCCCTATGACTATGTTATTGGAGAAACTGTCAAAAGCCTTGCTGAAGCCAAGTTAGAAAATGTCCACTGCTCTCTCCTCATCTACATAGCCAGCCATGCCATCACAGAAGGCTATCAGATTGGTCAGGCATGATTTCTCCTTGGTGAATCCACATTGACTACTCCTGATAATCTTTTCTCCACATGCCTAGAGATGACCTCCAGAACAAGTTGTTCCATCATCTTTCCAGGGATGGAGTGAAGCTGACTGGCCTGGAGTTTCTCTTCTTGCTCCTTTTGAAGACTGGAGTGATATTGACCTTCCAGTCCTCAGGCATCTCTCCCATTCTCCATGAGTTTTCAAATATGATGGAGAGTGGTCTAACAATAACATCTGACAGCTCCCTCAGCACTCATGGTGCATCCCATCAGGGCCCAGGATTTGTGGGTATCCAGCTTGCCTAAATGATCTCTAACCTGATCATCTTTGATCAAGGGAAAGTATTTCTTTCTCCAGACTTTCTCTTTTACCTTCAGGGACTGGGATTCCTGAGGGCTGGCCTTAGTAGTAAAGATTGAAGCAAACTACACCCTCTCTGTATCCTCCAACACCAGGGCACCCACCTTACTCAGCAGCAGGCCCACATTTCCCCTAGTCTTCCTTTTGCTACTGATGTACTGAAGAAGTCCTCTCTTGTTGTCTTTGACGTATCTTGCCAGCTTTAATTCCAAGTGGGCCCTAGCCTTTCTCGTTTCATCCCTGAATACTCTAACAACGTTCCTGTATTCCTCCCAAATAGCCAGTTCTTTTTTCCACATTCTGTAAGCTTCATTCTTTCAACTGAGTTTTTCCAGAAGCTCCTTGCTCATGCATACAAGTTTCCCGTCTCTTTTGCTTGATTTCTTGCTCATAGGAATGCACCAACCTTGAGCTTGCAGCAAGAGGTGATCCCTGTCATTTTTGTCCTTGTGTTTTTCCAAACAGTTCAACCTCTTTGACAGCATGGATGTGCTACCCCTGAGAGATAAGACAACAGTTTGTAGACAGATCTTTAGATGC
>NW_010426372.1:7498-10439 GCF_000710305.1 Buceros rhinoceros silvestris | reverse complement strand
GAGTAGGCATAGCCTAAGGTGAGGAATGCCTTTCCCTACCTCAAATGACAAGGAGTTTGAGGCAGAGAATTCAAGCTGAATTTCTCTGTTCTGTTTCTTATGTTGGGAAGAGGTGCCTCTATGCTTCACCACTGGCAGTTTCACCAGTACTAAACAGGTAAAGGGGCATTTAGACTAGGCATTACACATGTGCCAAATCCCAGCAAAGTTAACCAAGTACTTTGGCAAGCTGTCATGTAACTATGGCTCTTAAAGATGTTTCAAATTCAGGACATGCATTTCATAGAATCATTGAACAATTAAGTTAGAAAAGACTTCATCATCAAGAACAGGCTTAACCTAACACCACCAAGCCCACCACTAAACCATGTCCCTAAGCACCACCTCTACACATCTTTAAAATACCTCCAGGGTTGATAACTCAACCACTTCTCTGGGCAGCCTGTTCCATTGACTGGCAATCCTTCCAGTGAAGAAATGTTTCCTAATGCCAATCTAAACCTTCCCTGGTGCAATTTCAAATAACTGACAGGAAGGCACAGAGAAAATGGAACAAAACCATTTGCAGAATGCACATGGAAGGTCTGTGAGACAACAGACACAAGTGAGAACATGGGAAATTATAGAGGGGTAAGGTGGTAGTGTTTGTTTTACCATGCAGGTGATCAAATACTAGAACCTGATGCCCAGAGAGGCTGTTGAATTTCCATTCTTGGAGTTATTTAAAGCTTGATGAGGCAAGACCCTGAGCAATCCAGTCTAATTGGCCCTGCCTTCAGCAAGAATTGTGCCACAGGACCCCCCAGATGTCTCTTCTGAATTAGATGGCTGATTTTACATGTCTTGCTGAACTGGAAACAGAGACTGGTTAGAGAAATGGATCTGGTAACATTTTCTCCCCCCATAGATCACTCTAAAAGATTATGTTAAAATCTCATAGAAATTTGCTGTAATATTTAGTTCTTTACCTTCCTTTTCACTTTTTTCCTGAAGACCAAAAGGAGGACTATTAATGATAATCATTTTATAGACTTAACACATCTTCTAGGCCACATGTCCTTTCAAAATATATTGTCATTGTTATATTTCATTTCTAAATTCACTTACTCTCCTTTTTTCTCATGTTCCAAAAATATTTCAGAACTGGAAATGCCTGGTGGTGCTATCATTATCATCATTTACAATCATTTTCCTTCCTCCTGACTGCCCCCCCCTCCCCCCCCCAACTACTCAAGTAATACAGCAGGAAAAATGAGAACAGTTCAGGACTATTGAAAGCATTATTATAATGAAAAATTCACCTAGAGCTAAATCCATTATGGAGTCAAATGCCCGTGTCCTAACTAAAAGTCTTTGTGTGTAACAAAGTCCAAAACTGTTTTTCTTAGACTCCAGTCACTCACTTGCTAGGTCATGCTGCAGCAAAAATGGACAAGGAATAAAGTTTCCTGCATCCCTGCTCCAGCCCAGAGCTGCCAAAGTCTGAGGGTGCCAGATAGCCAAACCTACCAAGAGCCACAAACAAGGCAGTAGCCATCTCTCCCAGCTCCCCACCATGTCAGATCGATACTGCAGACTGTCTCAAGGTGTACCAAACCACCAAACCCAGACCAGGTGAAAAAGAGCTGTTGGCCTTCTCTAAAACAACCCATGATTAGTACAGTCACCTCAGAAGCTAGAGGCCTACCACTTTTCTCCCCTGAAACATTTAGTCTAATCATCAGGTTCAGTGTAAAGTAGGGGAAAGCTCTCTTTTGCTATGATACGTTCTGTTTACATGATGGAAACAAATATTACTGAACAACAAGGCAAGTAAGAAAGCAAGGGCATCTCTGTAGTATTCAGGGGGCTTCTATGACCAGGCAATACTCATTCTACTCCCCCTCCAATTAGAACATAAAAACTGTTTCTCCATTGTCATTTCTTCAGGTTTGAGGACATATTTGGGCTGGATGTCATCTTAGGTTTCTCTTTCATAATGATTTCTGTCCCTGCATCGATTCATCCCACTTAAGTAGGACTAAGGTATAGTCCTCCTCCTATACCAGGAGATGCAAAATGATCATCAACAGACTGATGACTGCCATCATTTTCACCAGCTGCTGCTGTTACCTTCTCATCCACACATCACTGACCTTGGCCAAACACCCCAGTTGCCTGAAACCAGCCAAAACACATTCATGATCTGAAAAAAATCTTCCATGGCCTGACACTTTATTGATAAAAGCAACATTATAAGGCATTTGAATATGCAGTGTTTGTCAACTGCTTTGATACTTCACAACGTTTTGGTAAGCATCTTTCTGTGAATGTCAGCTGCAATTCTTGCTAGATCTAAATCAGAACTGCAATAAGTTAAACAAAAGATACATGATTCAGCTAAAACAATTAAAACCTATTTAAGCAATGACCTTGAAACTAGGAAATAGTCCATTAAAGATGGAATGCTTTTATCGTTGTAAATTTGTGTAAGTATGTAATTGGTGTATGTCGCAGTTTAAAAAAAAAAACCAAAAGGTAGCAAAAGGGACAAATTGCCCTCAGGGGATATCTATCTCCTCCCAGAGTAAAACAAAAGAACTAAAGTGTTTAAGCTGAGAAACCAATGGAAGGCTTTATGGAAGGCTTTAACAGGACACTCACAGCTACTGGCAAAGAAAAAGCAGCATGTTCTAATTAGGGGGAAATGAAAATTAAATTCAAAAACAGTGAGAACCACAAATCATCGCTTAAATTTGGGTATGACAGAAAGAAAAGAGAGAACAGTGGTATTGAATACATAAACAGACATATATATATATCCCTCACCAGCGGCTGCTCTCTGTGCAGAGCTGGGGGCTCCTGACAACTCTTCTCTACCACCCCTACCAGTAATCAGTGAAGTGAAAAGTCTATCTGCCGAGTGGAAGATCTTCTACTGTCCCAGGCTGAGGTGACAGCT
>NW_010426372.1:6267-7458 GCF_000710305.1 Buceros rhinoceros silvestris | reverse complement strand
CTGCTGAAACTGAAAATTGTGCACCAACCGAAGCAACAGGGTTTGTGGCTTTTCATAGGTTTTTTCAAAGAGGCGTTGATTGTTATGGCTTGGCTCCAGGGGGCAGGCACAAAATTGAAGACTGGGCTGCATTTCGTTACACCTGTACCCCTTCCCACATGCACACCATAACAAACGTGGCACAAAAAACTTTCACTCAAAAAAAAAAAAACAAAAAACAAAAAAACCAAACAAAGGAAGGGGGAGGGAAAGCCTCCTTTTGCCCTGGAACCAAAATCCTAAACCACAACAGTGTATTTTCCAAGTACATTTCCCCATTTTCTCTAAATAAGATATAACACTAAATACGTACTGCCTAATTTGGGTGCCTAAATTGACAACAATATTTTATATTTGAGTTCAGGAGGACTATTTGTGACTTAGAACTAATTTCCAGGCTGACTGACCCTCACCTCTATGATGGAAGGAATGTGCAGAAATAATTGCAATGCAGGTATTAGTCAGACTGACGATTTAAAGCCCCTAACTCATCTGTCGGAACAGCTGCTCCCAGGTCATCATGCATCAGTAGAATCAACCCTTTTCTTCCCTTTTAAGCTAGAACTTTGCTAAATGAAGTATTCATTTTCACCTAACTTTGTCAAATGTGCATTGTCAGTATGAGTTAATTGTCTTACATGACATTTTGAAAATTAAAGCTACAGTTTACATATTCATCCTGAGAAGTCTATATACACCTATACATCTTGGCTGAGATAGTTAATTTTGTTCATAGCTTGTATAGTGATGTTTTAGTTATTACTGGACGCTTTCTGCTTCTCATACCAACACACCAGCAAGTAGGCTGGGGGTGCACGAGAAGTTGGGATGGCACACAGCTTGAACAGTTGAGTCCAAATAAACAAATGGGTATTCCATACAATTGACATTGTGCTCAGTATTAAAAGTAATAAAACTTGTGAGGAAGAAGGAGGAAGGGGAGCTGTTCAGAGTTATGGCATTTGTCTTCCCATTTGTCTTCCCCCATTATGTCTAATGAAGCCCCGCTTTCCTGGAAATCACTAAACATCTGCCTGACAATGGGAAGTAGTGAATGAATTTCTTATTTTGCTTTGTTTGCATGTGCAGCTTTTGCTCTGTCTCAACCCATAAGTCTTTATATCAACCATGAGGTTTTGTAATTTACCCTTC
>NW_010426372.1:1576-6155 GCF_000710305.1 Buceros rhinoceros silvestris | reverse complement strand
CTCTTTCCCCCATCCCCCTGGGTGGTGGGGTGGGAGAGCAAATGTGTGGTGCTTCACCATCCGCTGTGTTTAAACCACAGCGATATGGTATTTGTGGAAGTTACATGAAGGTCGAGTTTTATTTACACGAGTTTCTTGATAAGTTTTTGATATGAAACTGCACTGTCTTGTTTTAATATGAGCTGTAGCTTCTGCTATTTGTGGTGAAAATGGCAAAATGGCCACTGGCCACAAAAGCCAACAAACTGAACATCTTCTGAAGCTTCAAGTTCCTTACGGATATGGAATTTTTTTTTTCTTTGAATTAGTTCTCTCATGTTCTGTGCCCTAGCCAAGCTCAAGTGGTTCTCTGTATGAGCTTTCAAATGCTGTTACAGAACACCAAAGCACCACAGCTTGGACATCCATTTTAATAAAACAATTTCTCTCAACAGCCATGAAAACAGGATAACTACACTCCTAAATCCAGAGACCACATTCAGTAGAGGAAGCTGAGGAAGTAATTTTAGACTAAGTTGCTTCCTCTTCTGTCTGTACTGTACCTCATCCCTTTGGAGGTCCAAGTATAAATGGTTGTAACAGCTGTTTTCATAGGGCTAAAAATTAAACAAGCTCACATGAAAGAACTATGAGTTAGTGTAAGTAGAACAGGCAGGGGATAGGATTTACAGAGCTATACTGCATTTTCTAATGCAATTTACATTAATTTAATAATGTCAATTTATTTATTACCTGTGTTAAGTTTTAAAATCTCATATATGACATAAGCTGATAAACTCACAGTGCGTCATTCCTCATGTTTCAGAGGTGAAGTCACTGAGTCAGGCTGCACTAGGTGCTATAGAGGAAAGTCACTCCATGCACACTTTATCAAAGGGAAAAATTCCAACAGTTTTTTCCAGTCTTAAGATAAATATACAGAAAAGCCACAACAATCCCTTGTGTATCACATAACATTTCCTTTCAGCTTGTTTACCTTGAATTTAATCTATTTGGCTAAGATGTGTTTTCCAAACACCATCCATCTCAACCTGAAGACTTCAAGTGATAAAAAGTGCAAGATTCTCTGGACAGTTTGCTTTGGTATTTAATTGCTGTCATTGTTAAAAATGAGCACCTTAATTTGTATATAAATATGTCTGCCTTCATCTGGCATTGGAACTGGTTCTTATTTAACATTTCTCTCCTAGACAGAAAAGTTCTTTTGTACAAGGCATTTCCCTCCATTCATTTACTTATCTTCTACAGCACAGTCACTCTTCCATCTTCTTTTGAATGCACAGAATCGGCCGAGCTCTTTTGTCTCCCACCACAAGACATCTTTTATGCCTTTGCATCCTTTTAAGGACTCTGTAAACATCCCTTTCCAACCAGAAGGGTCATGAATCCTCACTCCTTGTCACCTGCCTCCCCTGTTTCCTTTGGCTGGATGGCATGGCCGAACAGTGGGCTCTGCGATTACTCCTAGCCCCTTGCAGTCTCACATTGATGTGAAACCTGGCCTACAACGTGCATTTCACTTACTTTTCCCTTGTTTTTTCTTCAAGCCAGGCTTGAGAGCTGAACTCCTAAGGATGCTATTTTTCTTAACCCACAGAGGCAAAGGCAGTGGTTGCCAAGCAACAAGAGACATAAGAACTTTTTTCTGAAAATTTCTTCCTCCCACTCAGATTTTTTCCAATTTGGAAGCTTAGAGGTACAGAGTATCTGCATGGAAAAGCAGCCACCTAATGTCCTTTGAATCAAAGCAACCATCAAAGGCTTAAAGGCTGTACCATTAGAGAGTGCAGAAGCATCTGGAATTTGATGCTGTCAGATTTGGCTTGGTGGCAGTCAGAATATTCTGAATTTTTAATGCTGTTTTTCCCTTCTCAACATCAGGTGGAAAATGAGACTGAAGTATTGGGACCTTATTGGTAATATCCAATACTGAATTTTGAAGATTTTGACCTTTTTCTTTCTCAAAAGAAACCACAGTGCTAAAGTAGTTGCATCACTACAGGACCTCCATGTATATGTAAAAATAGAAAAGTACGGTTAATACCATTGTACAAATAGACAACTCAAGGACAGTTAAATGCCTGAACTCTGGCATTTTCAGTGCTCTTAGTTTTTGCCAGATTACAGGAATTTTACTATTTAAGCTTTTCATCACTTGTTATACTTAAACTGCATGAATGGAAGCCTCTCTGTACTTCCAGACCTAGATTCATGACCAAGTACATCCTGACTCCAGGTTAGAGAGAGACCCAGGCTTCTGCTGCTACCTCCTCCACATCCTGACTTCCATGGGAAGAGAACCCTATAAAGAGATCACTGTGAATCCACAGAGTGATCTGGACAAATCTGCAGGTTGGATGCACACGGGCTCAAGATCCCCAATCAGACTGTGGTTAGTGACAGGTGCAGGCTCAGTTCAGACAGAAAATCAGGTTCCTTTCTGAAGGTCTCTTGTGGATTTATCCATTTCAGCGACATTTCTGTGAGATTCTGTAGGGGCTTTACCTGCATTTAAATTTTAGAGACCTAGGATACACTCATGCTTGTACATTAAACAGTGCGAAGGAATTTTTCCAGGCACTGGAATTCAATTATTTATAGTATTGAGTACTTATGTTTTTTCCTATTCCACCTAGCATTTTCCCAGAGAAATTCAGACCCAATATTGACATGAACACAGGCCAAAAACTATTCCCGTTAGTCCCTTCAGATGTCTTTTTTGGAGAGCCTGTGTTTAACAGGATGGATACAGACCATCTCAATTAAGTGCCAGTTGGCCTCAGAGCCTAGAAATATTTCCAAGAAAATTTAATTTTCTAGTGTAAAGAACCCTGTGTTTTAGCCATATCATTGTGCACATCTTGTACGAATTAAACCTCCTTTCATATGTGTCTGCACTCTTAAGATAGTCAGTGGGGAGAGATAGGTCACTTTTTGCTTAATTTTAAGCTCCTAAGCTTGGTGGAAGGAGGTGACTCTTCATATTTTGTTTTCTATTTAGATGTTTGAAGCTCTCCATTGACCCTCCACATAGCCTACATGTTTGTTCACTCCTAAGCTCGCTTCTAGACTGAATCATCTCAGCTGATCCCAATGTGCAGTCCAGAAAAGTTTGCTCAAGTTATTTCTCATTGAAGAAATTTATTCCAGGTAAAATGGGTGAGATCACACCAGATTTGACTCCTATATTCCCATGCAGTTTTCAGCCCCAAGCCTTGCTCCCTCCAACTTCTCCACATTCCCTGACAGTGTGCGACCTCAGACCATGCAACACTTTTGCCTTTTGCCTGGTGGGTTATGAAAATACTTTACGGCAGAAAATTAGGTACTTTCAATTCAATCAAACAAACAGGAACCGTCAAACAGCAAATAAAAGGCTTTTAGGACTTTAAGGTTTCAAAGAGATGCCAGACAGTCCCTACACAATGCGGTCATGGCCAAACTGCTCTATAGAGCCAGGACTTGAAAAACAGACATCAACCATGCAGTACCATTATACTGG
Organism: Buceros rhinoceros silvestris; assembly: GCF_000710305.1. Taxonomy (NCBI): domain Eukaryota; kingdom Metazoa; phylum Chordata; class Aves; order Bucerotiformes; family Bucerotidae; genus Buceros; species Buceros rhinoceros. Next base: position 2,653 of record NW_010426372.1, on the reverse strand, counting down.
CAGCCAGGGATCACTTACTTTTGAAAGACTGATCCGTTAGATATCTGAAATATCACTGAAAGTGGGAAGATCAGTTTTTCTTCTTTGGAGCCATGGTGCTAAATGGTGCATTGAATACCATCCTAAACATGTCACAGCGGCGTGGCAAAATAGAGGCTTGAGATCAGGTGCTCTGAGTCCCAATGTAATGAAATAGCAACTTTTTGCCATCTCCTGCTAGCCTCAGCTAACCATGCAGGCCTGGATTGCCAGACAATTTTGTATGCACTGCTCCTTGCTAATCCCATTCAAACTGTGACTCTAACACTCCTCTGTAAAGATGAGCCTAAGAGATGTCAGGACCAAAGCAGCCAAACACCTTCAGAACAACCCAAACAATCGCGCTTCAGTCCGTACGTAGCCTGTTCTTCTCTCTCCAGGGACAGCCAGCTTTTGTAGGACATGATTTCCATTCTGAACCTATAGATAAGTTTCTTTTCATTAGCTCCCAGGAAACAAGCTCTCTCCCAAAGGTCATATTCCCTTCAGTTGCTTTGTAGACACAGCTGGAAATACAGTGAGATTTTTGCCTTCGTCGCTGATTACACTGAATACTGGTTTGAGAGAAAGTAGCTCTCCTTATTTAAACAGTAAGAAGAAAAGTACATTATCACAAAGTGAAGATGATTTTTCAGAAGGAAGGTTTTCAGGAGAAGGTTCTTTTTTTGAACACCATGTGAGTTAGCTGAAAAAAAGTGGATGGCCTTCAACCAGTGTGATAAGCAACAAAATCCAAGATAGAACACAATTACTGTTAGTTCAGATTCATTATGTTAATCAGTTACACAAAACATGATGGTTAGTAGCTCTGGGGTATTGGCAGGGGAAGAGAGAACGGGAACAGTGAGAAAAAAACATCATTATTGGTTGTAAAACAGAAAGGGGGCAGAAAAAAGACTAATGAACTTCATAACTGGTGTTTCTGTTGAGACCAAAATTCTTATAATCCAGTGGTAATGAATTCCTTTTCTAGGCTTGTCTTTAAAAGTTATTTTTTAGGTTTCTATTGCATTAGGAAGTGATTATTTTGCGGAGAAC
>NW_010426372.1:0-1463 GCF_000710305.1 Buceros rhinoceros silvestris | reverse complement strand
GCTCTTCCATTGATAACTGCATGTTTCTATCCTTTACCAGTTCTCTGTGTGAGTTCATTCTGATGTATAGTGGTTGTTAAGTGTCACCCACACAATTTCCAGGAGGACGTTTTGTGCACTGCATGACGTATATCAAATCCTGAGGTAAAGCTGTATGAACCATGTGTTTTGCTGGTTGCATTGTAGGAGTTCTAATTGCAATGCCTGTAAAGATGCCTTGGCAAGTATGACTTTTGGTTTGGTGTGTGCTGGATTACGATAGGATGGCTGCGTCTGGTGAGTCTGGCAGATTGAAATAGTACATGAAAGTTGGTGTTAAGAGATGTAGGAAAAGAGTGTTTCAATCTCCTTTCAAAACAGACTGCGATTTCCTTTTTTTTTCGGGGTGGGGGGGATGTGGATGTAGATTCTAGGCAGAACAAACACAAAGAAGAATATTTAGTGACGACAGCACAGTTTTTACCCACTCTTTCACAAACCAAAGGGTCAGTGAAGTTTTCACTGAACAGATGTAGTTCTTATTCCTTCACCCATAAAAGCAAAATGTAGTCTCACAGTTATGGATCATATACAAATGTGTGTGGGCAAGTGCCTCTGCGTGTGTCACCCAGTGGACAAGACTGAACCAGGAGTCTGGAACTCCCAAATGTGAAGTCCACTCCTGTGAGAAAAAGATTGAAATAGTAACATCTTTCATTTCTAGTTTTCATCAAAGAGTAAAAAATATGTAGTTATGGAAGTTCTTCAAATCCAATCCTCCACAGACAGAAAAAAAAGGTAGGAGACACCAAAGATAATTGGCTAGAAAAGTAGGATAAAAAATAGTGTTTAGCTTTCATTGTCAGTGCTGGAAAGCATAGTAAAATAATACAAGCCTGATAACAGTAGAGAGCTATTGAGAGGCCATATACTTCCAAAAGCAGCCTCACACTTTAAAAGCCTGTCTTTCAGACAACAGAAGCGCATTTTCAGAAGAAATGTCCACAGTTTGTTCTATTTGACATTGCCTGTCTGAGCACAGTTTGCTGTTTTCATTTATGTATTCCTGAGAAATTTTCAGTTCAGTAATTTGCAGGTAAAAAATCAGTGAAGGATATTTTCTACTGCTAGCCTATTTAAAACATCTGATAAAACTGCAGTTATTCTGGGGAATTAAATCAAACCAGTGTAATAATTATCTGGCTGTATGGATCAGGGATCTGTTTGCTGCTATTGTTCATTGATGACAGAGGACTTCTAGAAAGAAATAAAATGGAAGGAGACAGCATCATTACTAAAGTAAACATACATCCGCAGTGCCCTCTCTGGGTATCTTAATGAGACACTGCCTATCATAAAGCTGTTCCAGTAGCAATTAAAGTTCTATCTTAAACCTGATTTTCCCTATCAGCTGGGAACACAGTAAAAAATTGTTGCTCTCTGGAAGTAGTAAGATTAATTTCTTATATATATATATATATCAG
>NW_010426371.1:0-2480 GCF_000710305.1 Buceros rhinoceros silvestris | reverse complement strand
GTGATCAGATGCCAAGGGATGGGAAAAGGAGTTGCCACAACAATGAGTTTTCTCATGTTCTCAAAACCCTTATTGAGGAAGAAGAGTAAAGATGAAGTCAAATGACTGCCAAACAGCGACCCCGACCCCAGTAGTGAAACTGGGCATGTGTGAAGTTAATTGGAAGGTGGAGTTTGGGGCTGTCCACACATACGTACTGATCATACACTATGTGAGGGGCGGCATTAACCTCTACTATAAAGGTAGTGCTGCTTGGACACAGAGATGAAGTAGCTACACGGCACAAGGAGGACCACGATGCCTCCGTGAGGATGTGCACAAGGGTCCGTTAGCTACCAGACTCACCTCTAAAACAATCCACGCTGGGGACTCTGTTGGTTTGGACATCCATTGCTAGCCTAGGGTTGGTATGTATACGGACCAATGTAACTTTCCCTTTCTCTTTTTTCCCTTAATTCATCATGATGAATTGCTCTTGGACAAAAGGAAATGCTTATTCTGCCTTCGAATGCCCACAGGGTGCCTTGCTAGTTGTATAATCATAGTAGCACTAATTTTAGCTGTAATACTTTGGAAGCCTGAATTCTAACTGTCTGTGGTTTATGTGACTCCATCTTCAGTCTGTTTTTAGATAAAATAAACCTTGTTATACTTGTGTGCCTACGCTGGGGACTCTGTTGGTTTGGACATCCATTGCTAGCCTAGGGTTGGTATGTATACGGACCAATGTAACTTTCCCTTTCTCTTTTTTCCCTTAATTCATCATGATGAATTGCTCTTGGACAAAAGGAAATGCTTATTCTGCCTTCGAATGCCCACAGGGTGCCTTGCTAGTTGTATAATCATAGTAGCACTAATTTTAGCTGTAATACTTTGGAAGCCTGAATTCTAACTGTCTGTGGTTTATGTGACTCCATCTTCAGTCTGTTTTTAGATAAAATAAACCTTGTTATACTTGTGTGCCTGTTTGTGTGCATGTCTGTGATTTTAGTCACCTCGGGATCCTTCGGACCTTACTGGAACAATACTTAAATGGAGTAGTAACATTTCTGATATATTATCCAGTCTGAATTTATTTTGTATATTAATTCATAGAACTCTAAAGTTTCCTACGTCTCTTTTGTGTATTTCCTAGCTAAAACATAGGAAAATGCCATAGATCACAGCAAGTAGGAAATTATCAAGTAAAAGGTTTTTTAATAACTTTCACTGATTTCACCCTGTACAGAATCTGGATTTTAACATCTATTTCTAGTACAATGAGGCTATCCTTTTGTCTCAGAATGTTTTTTCAAAGTGTAGTTAATTAATTTTCATAGCTATCTGTTTCTTATCTCTATAAATTTACACAGTCTTAAAATTAATGTTTGTTGAAGATATTAATTTCATAGAAGTGCACAGACTAACAGAAGTACCAAAATTGAGAATGCATGAGGTTTTTTTCATTATTCTGTCCTCATAAAGCTGCAATTTGTGACCTCCATGACAAGCGAAGATTTACCTGCAGGAAAAAAAGCGCAAAACAAACCCAAACCTTTTATTTCAACAAACAGCTGCTACAGTCATCAGCTTGTTTTGGTTTTGGGTTTGGGGTTTTTTTTTCTTTTGGAGGGGGGGTGGGAGTGTCTCCTGGAATATAGATTCTCTTCTGTAGAAGTGTTACAAATGACAATAACAAGCAGTTCATATGTTCTCATCTCTTTCACATAAGTGAAGTGCCTGATAATCCAAAAGAAATGGTTTATCATTGTAAGAGTAATTGCTTCCATCCACTGCAAGGCAAAGAGTCTTGTTCTCCTAATCATCCATTAGATTTTCTGTTACTTGAAAAGACAAAAAATTATTGAATAATTGTGCCTACTTTCTGTGCAACTAAAGGGAAACTTTGCTATTGTACCTGATTGTTTATCTGGAGCTGTATATTCTTACAGTGTCTCCCATTCCCCCTTCAAATGACCGCATTGTCCAAATATATACATGCACGTATGTATGTACATACTGTATCTCCTGGGTTCAGTTAAGATAGGATTGATTTCCACAGTTAGGATAGCCAGACTGAACCAGCCAATGAGATATTCAATACCATACTGACACTATGCTCAATTCATACGAGAGTGGGCTGCAGTGGGTACGCAGTTTCAAATAGCAGCATGGCTAGGTTTGGTCGGGCTTGGTGTGGCAGTGGTGGAGATAAGCAGTGTGTCATGTAATACTTGCATTATTATTGTTATTACTATTGTTTTCTCTCTCTCTCTCTTCTTATTCTTCAAGTAAACTCTTCTTATCTTAACTATGTGGCTTTACTTTATTATTTTTTCTCCCCCACTCCATACCCAGAGACAGAGAAGAGGAAGCGAGTGGCTGTGTGGTTTTTAGTGGCTAGTGGAGTTCAAACCATGACGTCATACAGAATGCATTGTTATTCTGACAATTGATATACAAAAAGTAATGTTATTTTTATATAAACATAACATTTATAT
>NW_010426370.1:95564-95824 GCF_000710305.1 Buceros rhinoceros silvestris | reverse complement strand
CCCGCTGCGTGCCTGGTGTTTGGAACTTGTTTATTTTTGCGGGAAAAAGCAGGTCTTAGATATGAAGGAGGGTGGTCTGGGGCTTGGACAACTTGCCTTCCAGGCTGTGCGCTGTTACAGACCTCCTTGAGGATCCTGGGTGAGCGCCCGGCGGGTTGTCGAGCAGAAGGGCCGTCTCTGCGTGTGCCGTCCGCCGAGGAAGGACAGCTACCCCTCGCCTGCCCGCCGTGGCAGGGGTGAGCTGCGGGGTGGGAGGAAAC
>NW_010426370.1:89774-95468 GCF_000710305.1 Buceros rhinoceros silvestris | reverse complement strand
GACGTGCTGGGTGGAAGGAATCCAGGCAGCCCTTATTCTTCCTGGGGTGGAGAGCTGCGCGAGGGGTCTCGCTTCAGACGGCTGGTTTGAAGCCCTCCTCCGAGCACTCATCCCTTCGGCCAGCTGCCCTGCTCTCCTGCCCGGCTGCTGGCCAGACGGGGGCTTCCTGCCTCTGGGGCTCTGGTGGGATGCGATCGCACAGCCCCTGCTTCCCCGGGCTGTAGGTACCAGGTGACCGTGCAGAGAGGTGGTTCTCCCCGCTCTGAACTTCTTTCTCAAGGCTTTAGGCACTTTAAAGGCACTTTTTGTGGTCCCCAAAGTGGATGTTGTGTAGTGTTCCCAGGGTTGGGCTGGTGACTGGTTGTTTGGGTCACTTGTTTGAATTCATCACCTAAATTTTTGATTTTCTTTCCGAAGGAAGATCTCTAGATCTCTTCACTTGCACTGAGTGCATCTGGTCTACCTCTGGCCTTGCTCTAGGCAGCTCTTTTTTAATTCTCAGGTCTGGTAATCTGCCTTTGCTGTATCTCATTTCATGGGAGGGAGAGACCAGCTGGCTTCGAGTCCTGTTTTCACTCCTGCCTACACTTGTGAAATGGAAATTACAGTGCTTTCCTGACTTTCAAAGATATTATGGGGATAATGCACTGACAACTTTCAGGTGCTGAGGTGTTTTCACAAAGGGACCTACAGAGCTTTCTGGAACTGGCAGAGAAGGTGATCTTTTACTGCAGCAGTTTATGGAATGAGAGGGGTTTTTAATCACTGCAGGAGATTTTGCATTGTCAAAGCCCTGTTTAGACATGATGGCAAGGCCAAAAGAAAAACATACCTCAGCAGCACTAATTAAAACAAATTAGCAAATGTTGGCTGTTTCTTCAGTGGAGGTTTTTGTTTTTAACTCTGTGTCTGATGATGGCTTCCTTGCCTTTCTTGAAATATTGATATTATTAAAAACAACTTATAAATTCCCTCTATACTTCAGTCTCACCAAATCCTTTTCTGTAACTGACATCATCTGCTTGGCTGATAGGCAGGGCTGTTGGAGGATTTTTACTCAGTTCAGACTGCGATGCTCAGCTCTGAATGCAATCTGAAAATATTCTTCTCCTGGTGCTGTGGCATTTCTTTCCCAGATTCTCAGTGCCCATTTAATCTTCCAGGTGGCATCTTTAACTCCTTGTTGTAGTCACAGAGGTGGGTGGGCTTGCTTGCTGGGCTAGGGTGTGGACGATAAACACCCAGCCAGCAGAGTCCAGTGCTAAGACCCTGCACTTCCAAAGTCTTTTCATTACCTTGGAGAATGCTGCCCAGCCTCTGACCGAGACCTCTGCACAATCGTCTTGGGGAAATAATCTATCAGGGTCTGTTTTATTTCAGCTGAGAACCTGTGTCTTACGGCCAGTAATGTCTCCTTACCCTGGAACGGGTAGAAATGCTGGTCCTTTGTTGCTTGTCAGATGAGGGTAAAAAGGAGCCTCCTTCTGTAAATGAAAGTCAGTCCTGAAGTGACTCACCTGGGGAGTGGTGGATGTGTGCCCCTCAGTAACCCTGAATTTGAGAGGAAGAACTCTCTGCTTATAGGAGATTAGGTTTGACAGGACACTAAGAAAATTGTTTGAGCACAGGGAAAAGAAATGTCTGAAAAGAAACAACAGGAAGGACTGTTACATGCCTTATGCTGCATAAATGGGAATTACCTTCTAGAATCTCATCTGAACAGAAGTGTTTCTGTGGGAACATCTGCAGAAGGTTAGAGAAGGGCCTGGAAAGCATTGCTTCAGTAAAGTACCCGGAGGCTGAGTTTCTTGCCAGATGGCAGTCCTGGGGCTCATCTCGCTTTGGGTTGCTGCTGGTCCACAGTAACACAAATACAGCATCTTCTGCGTTCTCTTGCCTTCATTACTGAGCTGTGGTAATGACCTTGGCTCTTCCCCTCCTCAGAAACCTTCTTGCTGAGGTCTCTAGGATTGAAGTGTAGGAGGGATGAGGAAGACTGTAGCTGCCTGAGAAAGGGCTGGCAGCTGGTGGGGCAGAGAGACCCTGTCTGCAGTGAGCTGGGGAGATGTACAGCTGCTCGCCTGTGAGACAGCAACATCTGTGAGGCTGAGTGTATCTCTGAGTGCAGAGCTGAAGCCACAGGCTCAAGAAATAACATCTATACAGTGGGCTGTTTGGAGAGATTTGCTCCCACAGCCATCGTTCACCCTTCAGGAGAGCTCTGGTGCAGGAGCTACAGCTGACCAGAGCAACCTGGATTCAAATTTGAGTCTTTCTCCTCTGAGCTACCCTTTTGCCCTTTACCCAGCCCTGTCTTACCCTGACTTCACCAGCACAAAGTCAGCAGCAGGTAATCTGGTCTCCTGTCAGACTGCCAAGGTCAGCAGCAGCCACACCACTGTGTCTTTCTGCTTGGCACCCAGTAGCTAGGACAGAAAAGATCGTCAGGTTCCTCTTTATTTCTTTCCCTTAAAACTTGCTCTCTTTCTGTTCCCTGATAAATTAGTAAGGAGTTTTTGCCAATGAGTCTTATCCTTTCCTACTCTTAAATCCCAGGGCTACTGAGCTGTGACAATTTAAATGAGTGAGATTTCTGAAAACTGATGAGTGCAATTTTAAATGTCTCATTGAAACACATAACAAAATCCTCCTTAAAGCTGCCTGCAGGACAGCGATGTTCCTCTTTGTGGGTGCGCTGGCATTTTTCTCGTGAGGAATCCGATTAACTCAATGGAACTCGCAGTGCCAGTGGGCTGTCAGCTTCTGCTCTTCGTCATGGACTGTCTCCAGTGGGTGCTACCAGGAGCCCTTTAGGTTCCAGTACTGTGTGATACTCGAAGGACAAGATGTAGATCCATCTTTCAGATACTTCCAATTTAGATGCTTATTTTGGTCCGTTTCTGCCATTACTTAATACCAAAGCACTGGAATTTACTCTTCTTCCTCCACCTGTTTACCTGTACTGAGTGATGAACATATTAAAACACTTTATCCCAAAATGTTCAGTGTCTACGTGGACAGGCCAAGCAATGCCAAAAAAGAAGTGTCTTTTCCTCCATATTGACTAATGGGAAATTATTCTGTGGGTCTGGAGGAGTTTTTGTCTGTCTCCCACCCCACCCTGGAACTTAAAAGGGTAAGGACACTTTTGCTTCTAGTGTTTTCTAGCTCCTTGGAGCAGCGAGGTGCTGGCCCTGGCATACAGAGCGTGATGTGGCTGCTTGGGCCGTGCTCACCTCGCAGCTGTGCACTGGAGCTGCTCTGCCTAGTGCCGGCAAGCGTCCTACCTGGAATGTGTCTGGTGGCCGCAAAATAAATTGGAGGGCGAAGTCTGGGGAATAAAACTGCGTGACTGCAAGATGAGCAAATACAATCAATGATAACGTGACATAACTCTCTTTTCTTTTTTTCAATTGAAGTATCAGAGCTATGACCCACGAGCCCAGGAGCAGGGGCTCGGGTTTTCTCTTGCTGCCATTCCTGTGTGCTCGCTGGAGAGCAGTGGTCGGTAACTGAGGAGTTACTCGCTTCAGCAGCAGGCGCTGTGGACCTGTCGGTACCCAGCACCTGGGCAGTGCAGGCAGAGCTGCGCGGCCGGCAGCAGAGGGAACTCTAATAACAAGCCTGCAGAGGATGCACCGACTGCATCGATAACTTCCCTTCACACAGCGCTGGAGACGGGCAGGAAAATGGTGTATTGATGGGATTTTCAGAAGGGTTCAGCATCCAGGTTTAAAATGAAAAATAAGGAAATCATATTTTTAGAAAATTACAATTTTATGTGGGTCAGCTGAAGCCTTTTGTTGATATCTTTGAGGTCTGATTTAATTTAACTCATCCAGCTTTCTTCTGTAGACAAAGATAATGCTTGCACATCACTTTGTGTTGCTGTATAAATACAAACCGGTGTTTAGTTAGCTCGTGGTGAATAATTCATTAGATGAACAGCATCTAGAGTGTGATTCTTTCTTTTGCTGTTCCTGAACTGCCCACAGGCAGCATTTTTTCTTTCCTGTTTTGTTTGCTGGTGAATAATTTCTGTAAATAATCCTTAATCCTCCCCATCCTCTGATCAGTCTGGCAGGGATATGCCAGGTCTCCAGGAACCTCTGCTCCTGGTTGGACAGGTGCCGTACCCTGACTGCTGTGCTGTGCTCTCCTGACACGCGAGCACCCTTCTTTGTTTGCTCCAGTGATCTGGTCTGAAGTTGCCTGTGAACAGGTGGGGAAGAAAACGAGGTGAATTCACTTAGTCATCCATACTATTTATATTGCAGTGCATGTTAGGGCTCCAGCACAGGAATCCTTCACAGATTCTCACAGCCAGGTATTATCCATGCACCTAGTAGGAGGCAATTCCTACCAAAACACTTTGCATGAGTAACGAAGACGTTTAAACTGATACCTCTAAATAGAGAGGAGGATTTTAACTCCAGTTTGAAGCACGGGGCCCACAAGCTGTGCCCACACTGTGCTCGTTGGCTCTATGTGGAGGCATTAGCGGCTCCGTAGGACTGGGGCTGTTGGAGGCTCTGGTGCTCCAGGCACTGGAGCAGGAATTCTGCTGCAAACCACAGAGAGGACCATGGTGGAGCAGGTATTTCCATACAGCCTGTGGAGAGGAGGAGTGGGAGAACAGCTGCTGGCCAAGGCTAACCGGCTACAGAGGAGCACCATGTCCCTAGGTGAGACTGAAGACAACCGCCAGCCTCAGCAAGGAGCTAAGTGAGGCAGCCGATAAAGAATTGTGGGGAACGGGGAAGCATCTTTATTTTCTTCTCCTCGGTGGAGCTTACAGCCTAGCTGTCAGGACTCTTATGGAGGAATCTCCCAGCTGTACTTTGTGCTCGTTCTATGGGTTTGTCACAACCAGAAATGCCAAAACCGTCCTTGGAAGAGGATTCTCTCCTCCCATGCACACCACAAGCTGGAAAGGCAGCCTCCTTGCTACTTCCTCTTCTGGCCTGGGGAATCTTCCACTGATTGGTGCCAGAAGGAGCAGCAGGCTGAGGGGAGCTCAGCTGCTCCCCGGCTCTGTCTGGGGTGTTGCCCTGCAGCGAGTGAGAGGTGGCTCTGACACAGTTCGCAGAGACTCCCCATGCTGGGTGAGTGTTCATGGCAGAGCTTCCCCGCTGTCATCTGGGAGGGAATTGCTTTTCCTTTCGCAGAGACTGTTCTGGTAAAGGTCTCTGCAGCGTGTCTTTGAATTCAGCTGCTTTGGCCAGGCATTCAGAAGACAGCCAAGCTTTTGGATCCTGGTGGCATAAGCCCTGTCAAGAGCATGTCACCTCTGGCCATCTGTCCATCTCCTGGTCAGAAGCAGGGCTTGGGATAAGAAGGTTTTTCAAATATTGAAAACTGAGGAACCTCTCAACATGAAGCATGGGACGAGAGGCAGTTTTGAGCACTGCGGAATCTTCCTGTGTCCGTAAGTGCTAAGCTAAGTGCTTAGCTTCCTCCTTAGATCTGAGCAGAATCAATTTATTGAAGGTCACACAAGGAAAAGAGAACTGGCTCTACGTATCCTGAGCTGCAGCCCAGTTGCTTACGCATGAGGCCTCTCTTAGAGCATCTGTGGAACATTACTGATGCTGTTGCTGCAGCTCCTTTCCTAAGTAAGAATGATCAAGGAGACAGGATGACCTGAAGCCTGGGCAAGAGCAGGCACAGAGAGAGGGGCTGCAGTTTTCAGTA
>NW_010426370.1:88874-89763 GCF_000710305.1 Buceros rhinoceros silvestris | reverse complement strand
GGCAAACCAGCTGCTAACAGCGCTTGTGCTCTGTGTATTTAGCAGTTAGTCTCTGTGAAATGGGAGCTGAGGTTGGGGAAAGGAGGAGGATGAAAGAAGGCATGTAGCTCAGATAATTCTCTCTTGGAGGCATCAGTGTGCAAAAGGTAAAAATCCCTCTCTGCAGCATCAGTGTCCCTGGCACCAGGATGCCGAGAAGACAAAGGGAGCTGGAGAGGGCTGAGGACAGCGCACCAAAAAAACACAAAAAAGCCCAGGACCAGCAGGCACAGACTCAGCAGCATCAGCACTGGAGCTTGTTGGGAAACATCCATGTGTTCAAATACTTGTCTACAGAGAAAGTCATAAACAATAATCATCACTGGGCTGATGGGTAGGGCAGGGAGGGGGAGGAGTATGTAAATGCAGCTATACAAACAAAACCAGAGTTTTCTGTTGGTAAATCCTGTCAGGACAGTATTTGTTTAACCTCTGCCTATGGAACTGCTGAGCAGTTGCCTAGAATTAATGGAGGCTGTGCTGGGGGAGGCAGGTGACTGCCAGTGGGAAGGAAACACCCCCACTTTCACTGCAGTTTGTGGCAAGATTAGAGGTGGCTGCTTAGCCTGCGAGAGCTTCTGCTGGTGTGTTGCAGGCTATGAACAAGGAAGATTTCACTTCCTATAGCTGGTGGACTTGTATCTGTGTAGCTCAAATGGAGGTGTGCTGAGGGATCCCTTCACAGGCAGAGCAGCAGGGGAAGCCTCTGCTTCCTGTCGCTTCTTACACGGGGGGTTCATGAGAAGGAGTGGTGACTAGAGCCAGAACCAGTGCAGGCAAATGCTGGGCCAGCTCTGCCCGTGCAGCCGAGCCGGGGCGGTTCAGGCCTGACCTGCCCAGTGAGCGCTCA
>NW_010426370.1:62880-88800 GCF_000710305.1 Buceros rhinoceros silvestris | reverse complement strand
CCTGCACAGTGTGCGCTGAGCTCCCGAGCAGCTGGCTCACACCCCGGGGCAGCGAAGCCAGCTATGTTAGTCCCATAGCAACTGTGAGCACCCTGTGCCAGGTCATTTGGAGATACACGAAGTCAGGAATGCTGCAGAAACTGTGAGTAGGAGAGGTTCTTGTTAAAAGAAACATCCTTCAGCCAGGGCCGTGGGCTATCTGCATCTTGCCTTCCAAAGCACAGGTCCCCTGCTGTGCCAAGACCCAGACTCTGGAGAACATAAACCAGTGGTTTGCTGTGCATGTTTGTGTGCATCAGGAGCTTCAGCAAAGCTCAGGCACACCCCCTGCTAGTGGCAGCTTTTGCTGGTTTTGGCTTCCCTTCGAGGTAATGGTGACCCATGCAACGCTGGCTTGAAGCGTGAACTGCGTATGGGTACCCAGAACAGCCCAAGAGGAAAGCTGCCGTGTTCAACTGGGAGCCCTGCAGAGGTCCTTCCCACCCCCTTTCTTGGAAGACTTGCAGCCAGCTCCTCTCATTCCACTCTCTGCTGTCGCCTGGCTCCTGGCAGCCTCACAGAGCAGCTTCGTTGTTCTCATAACAGTACAGGCAAGAATTGTTTGTGGCGTGAGCCACTTGGGTTCATGCGCCGATTGCGATCTTATCGCAGGCTCCAGTCAGAGCCATCTGAGTGACACTCAGCTGGTGGAGTTACTAAAACAAGCCCAGCAGCAGCCACGCGTAGAGGAGCTGGAGCACTGCCCTCCTCCTGTTCCCCGTGAGACATGCAGGCGGCTGGGGATGCCACTCTGGAAGAATGGGCTGGTGCCTGCTGTCTCTGGGGTAGCAAAGATCTCTTGGGAAAGGAGGGAACGGTGCTTATCTCAGCATTAAACTGTATGTGGGGGGTCACTAGAGTCTTGTCCCACAGCCTGGCTCCCCTGACTGCTGCAGCAGTACAAGTCTAAAAAGCAGGAAGACGGTTCTGCCGTGAAGGCAGACCCGTGGTCCCTGTGGCAGCAAGTCACCATGTTGTTACCAGGGCTTGTGGCACAGAGCCCTGTTGCTGCCCAGGATGAACCTGATTTTCCCAGGGACAAGGTCTTATCGCAGCTGAGCTGAGGCCCTCCTCTGGTTGCCTCCCAAGAATGGGTTTTACCCGAAGCTCTAAACTCAGCTGTGCAGGCAGACCCAAGGAGTAGTCTGTTGCAGGGCTCACGCGTGCCCTGCTCCCCCCGCGGCTGCGGGGAGGAGAGTGAGGGCATGCCCAGGTCTGGCGAGGTCTTGCACCACCAGAATACCTGTTGTTCGTGGAAGGGGTGGTGCTGGTTAGCCTGTTGTGGTACTTCCTACAGGAAGCAGGAAAGGTCTAAGTTTATGCCCTGCAAAGGAACCAAGATTTCGATTGGATCTAGCCAAGCCCGAGCATCTCCTGCTCTGCTGGGAGATCACAACATTCCTCTGAGTTGGTGGCACTCCCTAAGAATGGGAAAAAGCATTTGCTCTTGCCATTGTGGTTTAACCCCCACCAGCAACTAAGCACCACGCAGCCCAGCTCCTCCGGAGATCAGGCCCTAAGCAAATGGTAACGCCACGTCTGTCTTTGCAGTGGGTGTTCCAGAGTTTGTGCCGCATGAGTCACATGAAAGAGGAGAGAGGGTAGGAGTGAGGTGGCCGCTTCCCACTTCATATAAGACTTTGAAAATGCAGGGGACTGAATTAAAATGAAACCTGTAGATCTATGGGGGAAGAGTCCATCTTTCCTCCTTTAAGAAAAGACAGTGCTCAGCCTGCAAAATCTTCTCACTTGCACTTCAGGTTTAAGTCCCTTTGTATGTCACAGAGAAAATACTTTCCCTTAATAATTTCTTGCTGGCCTATAGGTAATTGAACAGCAGATCCACACAGTAAACCCTTCAAAAGGAATTACAAGGATTACAAATCTCATATTCACCTCGTTTCACCCTCTGCAGATGTTGAATGCAAGGCATCGGCTTCTCCCTAATCCACGTAACTCATATGTGGAGTGCTGTGCGCAGACACCTTCCTCCTTTCCCCTCTTTGCCTAGCAACAGTGTCAGGAGAGAACCAGCCAAACTCCAAGTTACAGGAAACTTCTCCTGAGAAGCAGACGTGGCTCTTCAGGAGGGAAAAATGAAGTCTGGAAGAAAAGGGAGAGGGAAAGGGGGAAATAGATACAGGAGTGAGTCCTGGAGGACCTGGCTGGTGAGAGAAGATCACGCCCTGATCTGTAGGCTGGCACACGTTAGCTGTAGTATTTTCCGAAACAGGCTGAAAGCCAGATAAACGTGAATCTCTCTGCTCGCTGCTAACAAACCCGGAGTAAAGGACAGAACGTGGTGATGTTCTACAGGTATTGAATGGCTGCATGTGCGAGGGAGAGCAGTGAATTTAATTAGCGAAGGCACTTCGTGGAGGTAAACTAAAGACGACGTTGATTTAAAAAAATGGGAGAAGAGCTTCCTGAATGCACTGAGCCACCAGTGCCGAGAAATTTGTCAGTGCAGTTACTAGTGGATTACGGTCTGTTATCTCCTTAGAAACCGGAGAGCACACAGTAGAACTAAAGCTGTAAAACCTTCATCTACGTAGGAAAACATGGGCAGCCCCTGGGGAAAGCAGTAAGTCGCCTCTAAAGCAGCTGCCAGGGCACACGTACACATCACTGGAAAGCTCAGCGCATGCAACTGGAGCTGCATCTCCGTGGGAGAGTGCTGCGGTTCTGCTGCGCCCCGGAGTCTGCAGTAGCGCAGGAAGGCTTGTTGCTCTGAGACCTGCTGAAAAGTCACAGCTTAGATGAAATCTGTGGAGATGTGACCTTTTACAGGAACGGAACGCGCCTGCTGCTGTGCCAGGAAGTACTGAAGGCTCACTCAGTGACCACGGTGCTGGCGTAATGCTAATGGACAGAGCCTTCTGAAGACACAGAAGGTCACATCTCTGCTCCAGAAGATTCAGGGATTCCTGAATCAGAATCCAGGGATTTCTGATGTGGAGGCATGTATCTCCCCTGAATTTCTCTGGTGAGGAGAGGCCGGGTTTATGAGCCAGCTGGCAGCAGTCCACCAGTGTGACAGGCTGCTTTCCGGAGCTGACCTGCCATACGCTGCACTGTGCAGGCAGCCCCTTGGGTGGCCGTGTCAGGAATCCCTCCCTCCCTCATCTGAGAGGTGTGTGAGCTGAACTCCAGCTCGAGGGATGCTGGAAATGCATACCTGAGCTCGCAGTTGGACATTTTCCCCAGCATAACCAGAGCAGCACAGAGCTTTGCCTGAGCTGATGGCTCATCTTTATGCATCTCTCTTCAGAGAGTTTGGAGCGCATTCTTCCCCCGTCAGGAATCGGTTCTGTGAGGAAACCGCGTCTGCGTTCTGGCCCAGAGCAGGCTTTCATCACTTGATGATGGGACCGCGAGCAGGAGAGGGGAGTGGAGTATTTCAGAACAAATGCTGCTGGGAGCAAACTCCCCTTTCAGGTGGGATTCATCTCACCTGCCCTCCACCCTCTGAGTTGGAGGTAGGGTGATTAAGGCAATCTTTATGCCTCCAAAGAGGGAGAAGTTAACCAGCCACAAGTCACCCTCTCTCTATTAGACATTTTATGAAGATAGGTGCCCTTTTGGAGGCATCTGTCTTTATCTGTTGACTATAGGGAAAACTTTGATATTAGATGAGGTGTGTAGTGTTCAAATCGGGGATCGAAATCTCTCCTAAGGGCCTGATGGAACCTGCTTTGATGTTACGTTTTCCATTCAAAGGACTAGGACATGCTTCTAACAGTTTCATCACATTCAACTGTTACTTGTGTAACATCCAGCCTTTCCTCAGACGGGAGGGATGAATCAGCCTCACTGGAATCTGAAACTTTCTATTGCCCGTCAGCATAGCGCAGGTCCAAACCGCTTTGTCTTGGATGGCTAAATGTCCTTAACTGTACTGAGGAGGGAAAAGAGAAAGGTGAAAGCTGTGCACACTGCTGCTGCAGCTGCTTTAGCTTTATGTTAACTCCATCAGACTGTGTTATTGTCCTGTATAACTAGAAAATTTAAATATACAGTCGTATGCATCTGCCTTCAGTAACAGGAATGAGCCCCTTTACCCTTCAGCCCCAGCTCCCTTTTGTACACGTGTACTTATGGCCCACACATTTCTTACCGTTCAGGCTGACAATGAAAATACTGAAAGCTCAAGAGAAAATCACCTGGAGGACAACACAAATCTTCACTCAAAGAATAGCCGATGTTGTGCCTTTCAGTCTCTCCTTTCTCTATCCTGACAGATGAACGTAGCATAAAACTTGGAAACAGAAAATGGAAGCAAGAAGATAGAGAAGGAGGATAGTCCAAATAAGAAACAGTTATTGATAAAATAATGTAACATTATAGTGCTCATAGAAAAGAGCTCTTGGAACTGAAATTATTAGTGTCTTCAGAACTGCATAATTTAAATATGTGAAAATAGAGCTCTCTTGAAAATGAAAGCTAAAGCCAAATTGGATATCCAGTCTGTTTAAGAGAGAACATCTTTTATTCAGGCTGTGTGGTGATAGCTTTCCAAGATTAGTGAACTCTAGCAGGGTTGGAAGGCATCAACGGTGATGTTAAAAGAGCTGCTGTCAAGTGATTTCTATAGATTTTAGTTTCTTTTTCTCCACCTCTGACTATCTATAATAGCCCTTCTGAAGTTCCAGAACACAGCGCTTCCCTGCTGGGATTGTCCTCAACCGTGTCGCACATGCAGCTGATCCCTTTTCCCGCACCCCTGTGTGACTCATTCGTCACATCAGAAAGCCTGGAACATCTCTCGGTTTATGTTCCTGCCTCTAACCACAGGACTGTTACTGAGGATGTCAGCAGAGACATGGTGAGAGGCAGGAAAAGCCTGCGGAGCTGAACATCCCCAGGAGGGAGAGTGGTGAGGAGCGGGGAGCTGCTCTTGCCCAGGTTCGTTGTCCTGCAGAGAGCTCTGGTGCATTGTCAGCTCTGCCGTGGGCTTTGGGCACTCCTGGTGCATCCGCTCCTGTGCCTGGGGAAAGCGTTTGTGTAGGATAACTAAGGCTACCACTTCTGCAGCTGGGGAAGAGAAATGCCACCACTGATCACGGTGTACCTGCACGGCTCTCCTGCGAGCAGCGAGCAACTGGTAAAAGCGGGCTGGAAAAAAGGTCATCACGTGATTTTGAATAACAAACCATTCTGAAGCAATCACAGTCTGCCAGTGGCTGTCTCTGAAAGCACAAGAGATGACCATCAGGCAGAGCACTAGCAATTGTTCAGCCAGATTTACTGAGAAATAATCTTCTCAGAAACTGGAGCTCAGCATAAGAGCTTTCATTTTATGATTTAATCTCTCTCCATGTACTGCCATTTCTTGCACCTTTTCCTCACCTCTGAAATCCTTCACCACAGGATTCAGTTAAAAATCTTGACTTTGAAGTAATTAACGGGAGCACCTGTATGGACCTTAGAGTCCCACAGCAGTCTGTCTGCAGCGGGTGAGGAACGCGCTTTATTTTGGGTGACAGTCGCAGCTCTGATCTCCCTGATCAGAATGAGATTAATGGACTTACGCTGTTAAAAGAGGAAGGCTGTCATATCTGCTTAGCTGTTTCCCCTCCAAGGCTCCCAGCTTGAACATCTTCAGAGGAATCCTAAGAAAGCAAGGAATGGCATTCAGAGCTCCTGTGGCTGACACGAACGCCTTAGTAACAGAACCATGTATCTCCCTTAGAAACTGAAAATAAAACCAGGGGAGAAAACACTCCTGGATCTTCTCCCACTCCTCTCCCATACTGATTACGATATTCTGCGTGCAGAGAACTGTTTGTTACAACAAAATGACCTAATGCAGCTTAATCTTAGAGTGGACTGCTCCTCCCTGCCCTGACCCTCCTTCCTCAAAGGCAGAATGAGAGGAATAAATGGCATTGGAAGGGAGAGAACAAGGAAGAGGCTATGATACAGGAGAAGAGGGGCAATGTCAGCTGGCATTTGCAATGAGAGGAGGGAATCAAGGAAGTTAAGAGAAATAGCAAGGCTCTTCTCTCCCTGACTTCTTAGAGGTGTGCAAGCACAGTGCTCAGGGGCACAGGGAGTCAAGACTGTCTGAAAATGAAGCTTTATCCATTGGGGGTGGGTTTAAGTTTTGTCATCTGCACTGTATTGCCTCTGCGCCTTAATGAGCACAGTGAGGCAGGATGCTGCCAGCACGCAACTGCTGCCACTCCGGAAGTTTCCAGGACACTGCGATGATTTCTTCCTCCCTTCTGGAGCACCGAGAATGCGTCCAGGCAGAGGAGATGCTGGTCCACATGCGCTTCCCTGCTCGGTGGAGCCAGGCTGGCGCTGCAGCGAGTGCCAGCTTCGTCTGTACCGTGTCCGTGTGCTTGTGAGCAGTTCATTTTGGAGCCCGAGAGCACTTTGGAGCTCCTTGTTTGGTGGTGAGGGCCGTAAACAGTGCACATCAGAACAAGAAATGGACAGCAGCAGTTGTCTGCCTCCAGGGACTGGACATCCTTGTCATCTGGATGAGTTCTTGCAGCCTGATAGTTCCCAGGACTGTGCTGATATTGTAGGGATTAATTACTGTAATGAATATACTGCTGACTAAATAAATGCTCTCTGGTAGGCACTCTGGGGATGCAGCTGATTTAATGCATGGCTGCTGATTGGCGCTCCGGGGGGCAACAGGCTTCTGCTTCGTTTCCGGTGTGCGGCTCAGCAGGCTGGCTGCTCCGAGCTGAGCCTTGGTAGCCACCCACGGGTTGTCTACTCTGAGCTGAAGGCACCGATATGAGGGCAGTTGCGATGGTGCCTAAATAAAGTCATCAGGTGGAAAAAATACTGTCACTGGTGAGTTTTCTGTGCACTTACAAGGACTAGACACTGCTGTGGTGGAGTGGGGCTGTTTTCAGCAGCATGTTAAAACTCAGTGCATCTGCTCCGGATGTGGTTTTACTATTAAAGCCAAACCATTGCAACTGCTGATCTAGAATATCTGGCAGAGCTGCTGGAGGGGCAGAGGGCTTCTCTGTGCTGTTGAAACCTTCACCTGAGGTACAGCTCGGGAGCTCTTGCTGGCAAGGCCGTTAAAGGGTTTGCAGTCAGGTGTCCTATAACATGAGTAAAATTACTGGTGGAAATAAAGAAAAGGGTAACACTTCCCCGGGTCTCTGTGCCCCCTGGCCCCGAGCTGTGCAATACCCTCTGTGTCGGCAGCCACCGTCCGCTCTCACTGTGACAAGCCAACATATCTGTGGGCACTGTAAATCCTCAACAGAAATGGAAGCCTGAACTGAGGGCACCGAAAATGACTTTTTTCTCTCTGAGCTAGGAGAGCGCTGCGCGACTGAGCCGCAGGCCGTGTGCCTGCTGGGGACAGCCGTGACCCAGCCGGGGGTGTCTCTCTTCCGAGTTCTCTGCTCAGTGCCCTGCTTATGCAGGGTACGGGGTGAAAGATCAGCCCCGGCATTAGAAAAGACAGATGAGGCAGGGAGAGGAGAAGTTGTTCTTTGACTGCCATGGGGCACAAGTCAGAATTGTCTGTAAGTGCACGGTGCTGTCCACGGAGCCCTTGAGCCCGTTGTAGCTGCACCATAAACACTCCGCAGCACCCTTCAGCAGAGCAGTATTTCGGGCCTGGCAGAGTTCTCCCAAGGCTTTCCTTTCCCTCCTTTTCCCCAGCCCTCTGCTGGGCTCCGAGTCTTCCACAGAAGGTTTGCAATCTGCAGCTGTCACAATAACTTTTGCATTGTCTGCAAATACCCGTCTCCTTCATATCCCCCCTGCCAGCTAACTGCCTGCTGCGGATGCTTTATGGGTATCGCTGTGTTTTCCTCCCGCTCTGCTTCCCAAACGGGTTTGTCCTGGCCCGTGCCAACAATTGCTGCACTGAAGAGCTATAAAGACAGACAGGGAGAAGGGCATTTGGTTCTTCTTTGGGAAACCTTTGGGAAACTGCTCGTTGCTGGTATTTCCAGATCATTACTGGGAGCTCTGAAAGCGGTGAAGGAAACAGGCATCAGGTGCAAGGAGGAGTGGAGGCAAAGGGAGGGGTGGAGGAGGTGGGGGTGCAAACAAAGGGCGAGTGTTGGGGTTTCCTGCGGAGCGGGTGTGGGCTGGAGCTGGGATGAGAGAAGCCATGGCGAGCAGGGTATTAACAGGCAGGGGCTGCCCATGTGTGTAGATGTCCTGCCCGGAATAACAGAACGTGCCTTAAAGTGCTGTGGAATTGTCTCCACCTTCTATCAGAGGAAAAAAGGTCTAGGGAAATAAAAATAATTTAAAAAACCCTAGATATAAAAGGAACCCAGCAGTGGGAGTAGGTCGTGCTTGTGGGTTTGGCAGAGCTTGGAAAACTATGGGCCCAACAACGCTATTAATCAGCCCACGCTGAAACCTGCTGCAGAGCGTGTTGCTTATTGAGCTCAAGGGGTGATGCTCAGCTGCGAGCTGCTGGCCCAGGCGGCGATCAGTGCTACCCGGTTCTGTCTGTCTCACTGCCCAAAGAGAGCCTGGCCGAAGGCCTGGCTGGCTCCTGGTGCTGCCTGGGCAGTGCGAGGGCACAGCAGGGCGTCAGAGCGGGCTCCGTGCCCCGTTTCCGCAGCGCTCTGAGCCTGTGCGCTGGCTCAGCGGGCAGAGGCAGGAAAGCATCCGCTCCCTGCCCAGAGCTCCAGGGGCTTGCGTTCGAGAGTTCCTCGCCTGCTCCACTCACAGGAGCACGTGCTGCCTTCTTTGGCCTCCCTCAGCCTTCTGCTTCTTCGGCGACCGTTCTAAAAAGAAAACACCTTTTAAAGGGGCGTTTTTAAAGAAAGAAGTCAGTCCCACTGGCCCACAGGAGCCCCGCGTTTTGGCATGACTGCCTGTATGTGGTGTCTACATTTTCACATACAATGTTTACCTGGAAAACTAACCTGGAGCCCAGGATGCCTTTTGGGACCGTTCAGTCCCTGTAAGGTAAGCATAGGGACGACTGGTCGTGCTTGGGAGCCAAGCACCCGTGACTAGCATCAGTGGGGGCAGTCAGACATCGAAAGGGTTAACTGCCTTGAAGGGGCTCTTCCCTGACCCCCTCACTGGGAGCTGATCTTCTCCTCTGGCCCCACAGGGAAGAGCTTAGGAGAGAGTTACTCCTCCTCCCTTTTCCAGGCACCCTTTGCCTTCTCTGGCTTCACCGCTGCTCACCTCCCCGCAGTGGGTCACTGCGGCATCTCTCGCCCTGCCTCGGCTGCGGTTTTGCTGGTCATTTTCTCTCACTGCCTTGCCAACAAGTCCTCGTTTGGTAGGGAAACACACGCCCCTCGCAAGGAGCTGAAAACATCTTCTAAATGTTGAATGCTATCACAACACCTGCATTATTAAGACATAATAAATGTCTTAATGATAAAGGTATAAACGGAGAAGAAAATGACGGAGGAGCAAAGCCACGCGTCAGCATCTCCGGGAAGTTGCTCACACCTCTGCTGTCACAGCAGGGAAAGGAGATGGCAAGGGGACCCGACAGCCTCCAGCACGGTGCCGGGAGCCTCCTCTGATGGCTGCAGTGGTGACAGCCGGGCAGGGCTGTGGTCTCTTTGGGAGGACACCTTTAGATGAGGGCTGGCTGCACAGGACACGGGTGAGCAGGGGCTCCCCAGCAACCTCTGGCTCCAGCTGTGCCCTGCTTCCCACAGAGAGCTGGGGGTTTGGATCGAATCAATCACCTCTGCTCCACAGCCTTGGAGGACTGTGTGGAGGAACTCTGTCCTGCCACTGCCCAGGGTGGAAAAAGGGACGCCAGGTGCTTAATGACTGTTAATAAGAAATGTTTTATTGCCATGGTAACAAATAAGCCATTAGGCAAAGATGCTTCGACAGAGGCAGGTGCCCCCTCTGAAACGGGAGAGTGCAGCCAAGATGCAGTTCACCTCCCCAGCAGAACTTCCCCGAAGGAATGTCTTCGAGAGTTTTCCTGCCCTAGGCTCCCTCCAGAGAGGACTGAGCGCAGCCCAGGTGTAGGTCGTGCCATGAGAAGTCGCTTGGCTCTCCAGTGGCTGCAGACAGATGGAATAATCCCACAGGACTAGCCTCCATCCCCAGGTGCTGCACCTTAGCTGGGATGGGTCACAGCTGAGCAGGTTCTGCCCTCACCTGGCACTCGTCACCCCTGCTTTTTTATTGGAGGGGTGGTGCCCTGTCCCAGCTTCCACCTGGGCACCACCGTGAATAACGTGCTCTTGCCTCCAAAGGGAGGATATAATAGCAGCCTTTTTTTTTTTCTGTCCCCATAGATACGGTTAGTGTTTAGGAAAGCAAATACCTGTGCCTTGTCCAGAATAGGTGCTCAATTAAGAGTTGGTGACGTCTCAAGACGACTAGCAGAAGAGCAAAGCCAATACAGTGTGGAGGAACCACTGAAAGCATCAGTCCACGCCAAAAGTAAGTAGTTCCACTGATCCATTGTTTTATCCTGTTGCTGTTTCTGGGATGTGGGAACAGTGTGCTGCCCTTCGAGATGGGCTGGATCTTAGAGACTTGCTGTGACCCTCTGTGAGTTCGTAGATGTGCCTCATGAGTTTCTCTTGGAAAGACTTTTGGAAATGCTATCACAGTTGTTTTATTTTTGTGATCGAGCTTGGAGAGAACAGATAACTGCTTGAAGTGATGGCTCAGGCTTCCCAGAGGTACTATGCTGTCATGTCCAATGCCCCTGTGAGACTTTAGGTGACTTAAGTGTGTCACAGGACCCTGCCAGTCTTTTCAGAGACTTGTCACTGCAGTGTGGAATGGAAGTGGAGGCAGAAACTAAAAATGCTGAAGAGGAACGGCACCCTGCAGTCTCTGACTGTCTGTATTTCCGATCCTTTCACTGTGTGCAAACTCCTCTCCAAAGCCTGGCTTTCCAGTACAGAGCAAGGTCTCTGTTAGTGCCATGTCATTGAAGACTCATTCTCAGAGGACCTTTGAAACATGACAAGGTTTCCTTACTGGAGAACGCACTGATGTGGCCCTTCTTTTGGCAGACGCAGGAGTTTGGATTTCAATCCTGTTCACATTCTCCAACACGGATTTCTGATGTGGCTTCCCAAGTACTTTCAAGCCTAGGGTCTAAATGATAAACCATCCTCATTTGTTTGCCTGGTTATTAGTGAGGTACCATGAGCTGGGGGATCAGGAGTGAAATGGGGTTCATGTTCCAGCCAGCCTCCTGTGCTCCCAGCCCTTTGTGCCCCAGTGCCTGGGCACAGGACTGAGTTTTGTGTGCTGGAGCTCCTGTGAGAACAGCGGTCTGCACGGAGCAGCCGTGCGCTGGTACTGTACCCGTGGTGTGCAGAGGCTCCGAGGAGCAGTTAGAGATAACGTGGGCCAGACACAGCTCTCCTTAATCAGCGTGGAGAAAATGAGGTAACTGTTAGCTACAAGGAAACTTTCTCGCTTGTGAGCTCAAAATCCTGCCTTCGTGTCTTTTTTTTTTTCCTCCTTTCCCTGCCCCTCCCCCGACTGTCCCTAGACTGTGTGACTCCGCAGCAGAGTGTTTCTGCTCCCTCTGACAAGCAATGCATTCAGATCACAATTTTCCTGGAGAGGAAAGGTGGAAATATATGGTGTGTCAAATCATATGTTTTATCTGTCATCTAAACTGTACAATTTTGTAATATCCTTTTATATTTTATATTATTATCATGCATTTTAGATACTGTGCCACGTATTTCAGACACCTGCTGTCTGATGTATTATGCCAGATCAACTCAGGCTGTAAAAACTTCTCGGTTATTTTTACCACGCTGTAAGGTGATGGAACTCGCAGCTCTTGGCTGTTGCCTGCCTTGTGTAACCTGCGGGAAGCCGCGCGAGTAGACAAATGGTCTTCTTCGTAACTGCGAGGTCAAAAGGGAAGGGAGGTAGCCTGGGTCAGAAGGAGGTGGGGCACCTGGAATAGCGCTGTACTCAGTTGCCAGATGTCCCCAGAGAGACCCCTGCAGCTCCTGTGCATCCTGTGCCCCGTAAAGCAGTTACACACTCCTGGGATGATTCAGCACAATGTGCTGGGAGATTAGTCTGGACCATACGGCCTCTCCTTTCTCTGTTGGAGCAGATGTGTGGTGCAGGGAGGGATGCTCGTATGAAGCAGCTTCAGGACTGGTGCCGAATGCTGGACTCGGCCCCTGTGGAGCTAGGGTGGTCTCATTTGTACAGGTGATTGCACTGAAATCACGGTTGCCTTGGGGTGGTGATGGTGGAAGCCACTGATTTTCCTGGCATGTAGCAAAGTTGATTGGCAGCGTTTTAAAGCCTGCTCTGCACGGGTGAAAGTGGTCTGGCAGAGTAGAAGGCAAAGGGTCGCTGCCTTGGTGCTGACCAAGACACCAGACAGGCATGGTGGTTGTCTGAGGCTGAAAGGTCCTCATGTCTGTAGCTCCGTTCACAGCCAGACAAATGACAAGGCCAGTCTGCCCTTTTGCGTATTCATCAAAGTCTCCTCACTTGAAATATTCATGTCTTCTAAGATTAATTGCCACAGGGAGATGTAGGCAGCCTGAGACACAATAAACAGTGACTTGGCTCTTTCTCTAGCCAAATCTCAAATGCCTCTATAGCCCTCAAACTTAAGTTTCCCTGGTTTTGAAGCAAGCTTATTCCTAATTTCATCCAGCTTGAAATACCAAGAAAATGCAAGGTTCGGCATTTTTGACACGTGAAAGTTCAGGAAGTACCCAGAATTTCTCGAAAGAACAAGTTGCTGTAGTGTTCCTGGCTGCTCTGCCACCTCAGAGACGTGAATCAACACCACGGCGGCTTTTAAGCACTCGTTAGGGTCCGGTCATGCCCCTGAGCCTGTCTGCTGCTGGTTTCAACCTGGACATCATGGGGGCAGACCATTCTGTGCTCCGCTCTAGAAACACCATGTGACGTTGCTGAGTGGAGATGTCAGAAGTTCTTTTTTTAGAGACAAATGGTAGTGGATGGGGTCGAGTGTTTGCAGGGGCCCGCGGCCACATGGCCCTGGAGATAAGGCTCCCCTGGTCACTGCTGCACCACAGCTGACCCTGTGCCCCATCCTCTCTGTCCAAAAAGGACAAAACCTTTTTCCTTCCACATGGCATTTTGCAGACAGCTGCATTCTTCTTCTCAAGCTGCAAGTTCATATGTAGACTATTATTCACCCAGCTGAAAAATGTGAATTCAAATTGGAGGTGTTTAGTCGATTTCTAAACGTGTGCCCTGAAGGAGGTTCTCCCTTCAGTGGAATCTGCCAGAAAATAATACAACTGCCCAGAGACTCCCATATGGGCTCTGCGGGCAGGTGGGCTTTAGAGAGCGTGAGGATGAAACTGCAGCTCCTAATGTGATAAATGCTTTTTTATTATAGCAAAGTAATTTTTCTGAACCAGCCCCAGAATTTTACTTTAAAAGAAAATATAGCTTAATTTAAAATTGAAAAAGATGGAGTTGAGTGCATCTGGGGAATAGGTACCAGTACACAGCTACTCTTCTAACATAGATTATTTCATGCTGTTTAGGCTGTCTGAGTAAATGAACACGTAAATATCTCCATCGATGTACACATCACGGATATATATTGCACAGAGGAAGGAGAAAAAAGGGAAAAGTGGCTGAACAGGCAAATTCCTGAAGTAAGAATCAAGCTTTCAGCATGTAAGATGTTGGTGACACACACAGGGAAAAGGTCAGGGTAGCAAAACACCTCTGTGTCTGGTTCTTTTTCACGAGTGCTCTGCTTGCCCCAGATGCTGAGTTTTACTGGCTGTCTTGTGTGAAGGCCGAGGTTTCGGGATCAGAAGTTGAGCGATTTTATAGCTGAGGTCTGTAAAACTGCACAGTGAGCACGTCCTTACGATCGCTCCTTGCCTGGGTGGTGGCCCTTCAGGGAAGGTGTGATGAGATGGCACTAGTGCTATTCTTGGGGGCTCTGATGCCACATGGCGATGGCAGTGGAGAGGCAAAAGGGCTCGTGCTGCTGAGTAACGAGTGATACCAATATATGAACAGGCTTTTGCAGCTCTTGCTGCACTGGGAGTCTGAACTACCCAGCCCGGCTGCCGAGGGGAGGCGCTGGATTTGTGTGGCAAGTGTGGGGGCTGGGCTATGGGGGTGCCTTCTGAGAGGAGCTGCTAGAATCTTCCCCTGTGTCTGATGGAGCTGATGCCAATGGCTCTGAGTTCTGTGTCCCAGCACAAGCTGAGGCAGGATATGGATTTGATGGCTGGGCTCTGCCTCTGTTGGTTTTAAATTCCAAGTGTCAGTGCTGTGCTTTGGGGCAGGGTACAGCACAGATGCTGCACCTCTGTGAACATGCAAAACTGTGCTCAGCCTTGGCTGAAGAGACAGCTGACACCCTTGTCCTCGTGGTGATAACGCAGACCTTGCAAGCAGACGCCCCCGAATCCTGGGTCTGGATGCACTGAGCTTTGTGTATCTGAACACTGGCCCTGCTGGACTGGGGTCTGTGGCAGTTGTTCATCTGTTTGGAGTTCCAGGCTGAACGAGGCATGAGAAGACCTTGCTGTGGCTCAAATGAAAGCCTGGGTCTTGAACTGATTTCTGCTCGAAGTTTTTCAACTTTTTCAAGTCTTGTCTCCCGCAGGAAACAGAACACAGGCTTTTAGCCTTAGGCGTGGTCGAAAGGGAAAGATGGACACCCCGCAGAGGCTCTGCAGCATGTGGGACTAACGTTGCGCTGGAGGCAGATGGAAGTGGCTGTCTTAGGCTTGCTTGTACACAGGGGACGGGGTGATTGCCTGGGATGGAGAGAGCAGACCTTGGACAGCTGGGGTGCACAACATCCCCTGGGGCTGTTATTTCTTCGCTAGGTTCTGCCTCCTGCTCAGCCCTAACCCTATTTTCTGGTTCAGGCTGAGACCAAGGAAGTTACTCACCTCTGGAGTACAACAGAGACTTCCTCTCGGCATTGATCTCTTTGCTGCTCCGGTGGGCAGGCTCTTGGCTACGGTTTGGCTCTTGTGTGGAAAATAACAGTCCTCATGGGCTTATTCTTGTCTCTCTTGTGTCAGGGAGGTATAACTGCTGAAATCCACTTGGTTGTGCTGGGATGACCAGGCGGGTCCTGTAACGTGAAGCAAGATGTCTTTGTCTGGGAAGGGCCCTGTAGACCCGCAGCCATTGGCTGCCCAAATCTGGGGTGTAGGCAGCTGTGTGCTGGATTTGCCTTACCCTTTCTCTCAAAAGCAAGGAATTGGCTGTGTGCTCTGCAGGGATTTCCTGGCATTTCTCCATCTGCTCAGTGATAGCGGCTCTAAGATTTCTCTGCTGCTGGGGCAGCGTGAGCAGAGGTGACTGTCAAGCATCATAGTGGTCATTCCTTTGAGTAAGTACCCCTTGTGTGAGCAGAGGTGATAGCTGCCCCCAATTCTTTAAGAAGAGTCTCTCTGTGAATTAAAACCAAAAGTGGACCATAAGAGCTGAAATCTGAAGATAAACCATTTTGGCTTTTCCTGTAGACTGTTGTTTTACTGGATCATTCCTTCACCATCGCTGGTTTCAGCTTTTGCTATTTGTCAGTGCACATGCCTAGCAGCAGCACTCCGCATAAATTTATGGCCATCCATCTTAAATGGCTGTCTGTCAGCATGAAGGATAGCTCGCAGGACCTAGCTCCCTGTGGTACTTCGTCCTGATCTGTTCTTTTTACAGTAAACATTAAAGGATGTCAGAGTAGCAGATTTCGCACTGTTACACAAATTCTGGGAAGATTAAAAAAATAAGACTGTTATATGAACCCTCTCTACTGCGATTGATGTGGCAATTGCTTGCTGTATTAGAGGAAAAGAAGAAAAAAGAAAATAGAAAGAAGGCTGCAGAGCTGTGCTGAGGAAATCCGAGCATACAAGTTTCCAAACAGCAATTAAGAAGAAAAAAGTTGAGAGCTAGTGGTTTCCCAGCTGCCAAGTGCTAAGTGCGATCCAGGGGTTATTGACTATCTGATTAGACCGAAATGGAGCTGAAATGCAATTGATTCAGGAATAAACAATGCATCTGTTTAGGGTGATGGCCGCAGATAGCGTGAGTGGTAAAAGAGTCCCCAGTCAATTAATCAGGTGTTGCTACAGCAGTTGCTCATATATATTCAGTATCTTCTCTCTGAATACACCTGCTTTCTGCTCTGTACAACCCCCCAGTTTTCTCCTCAGCCTTTCTGAGATTGGAGAAGGCCCTGTGTACATCAGAGTCACTGCTTGTACACAGCAAGGACTCTGCGTAGAGCAAGGAGAAGAGCATTAGCCTCAGAGCAAACGTCTCACTCTCTCCCCCTCCTGGACTACTGGCTGGGGCAGCCTTTTCTTGCTCCGTGAACGCTCCGTTTACCTGCCCTCACCTATTCATCTTTTCTTCCCTGTAAACCTCTGAAGGGTTTAGAGGGAGTTCAAGGCGCTGTGCGAGACACCTCCTCCTTGCAACTCATCTGTCTTGACTGGAAGGCAGTTTGTCTTGGGATGATCCATGTAAGACTCCAGCACCTCTTTCCTCTGTTCACAACCCTCGCCCAGTCAGCGGCAGGTCCCGCGGCGCTCCATGGCAGTGTGCTTTCAGCTGCCTTGGCTCGGGGGTAGCTGCTGCGTGGCCGAAGGAGTGCCCATGTCAGGGCAAGGACTGGGCAGGGGTGGCAACCACAGGACTAATTCGCCACCAGGGACTGGCTTGAGCCAGTGAAGGAACAACGGCTTGAGACTGCCAGGACGGCCACTGCTACCTGCTTTTCCTGAGGAGCACACAGTCTCCCT
The DNA here is from genome assembly GCF_000710305.1 of Buceros rhinoceros silvestris. Taxonomy (NCBI): domain Eukaryota; kingdom Metazoa; phylum Chordata; class Aves; order Bucerotiformes; family Bucerotidae; genus Buceros; species Buceros rhinoceros. Next base: position 72,061 of record NW_010426370.1, on the reverse strand, counting down.
TGGCAGCGTAGGGATGTTGAGCTCATTTCGGAACAACGCATCCTATTGCCCCATATCATCCCTACCAGCTTTCATCGGGAGCAGGTCTCCTCCTTAAGCATTGCTTCTCTCAGTCTGCAGTGAAAGACCACGAAGGTCTTCTGGTGAAGTATTTCTCAGCTTTGATGGCCATTGTATGTTTATCGTTAAATTGATTGGATTCTTATCTGCTGGCCCACAAGCTCTGGCTTTAGTTCATGCTGATGAGCACCAAGTTTTGCAGATCCTCAGGAGCTGAGAACAGGCTGTGTTTGGTGAGGAGCTCTGCTAGCAATCTGTAGTACTCTCTTCCCAGTCTGCTTTCTTTTGGGTAAGGAAGAGTTGGGAAAAATAGGCTTAATGTTAGCATATCCCAGTAGTTTAGAAGGGGCTCTGGGCTACCATCGCTGTTAGTAGCAATGTTTTTCTTCTAGAAAAACAAAATGGAAAAAAAGATGTTTTTTACCTTGTATGCCTTGACCTGTTGGCTTGTGGGTTGGGTGAAAAATACAAATCTTAGAAACAATAACAAGTACAGTTGGAAAACAAAACTGGGAGAAAACAAAACAAAACCAGAAGAAAACCAGACAAGAACAGCAGAAACAATCCAGAAGTGACATCAAGCGCAGTTCTGGTGAGATGAGGCCCTACAGGTGGTGTGCATTTGGGCTCAAGGTGTTGTCTCTGGTTGGAAAAGCCCAGGCAGAGCTCAAGGGGGCATGGGGAGCCTCATCTGCCCCGGGTCTGTCTCGGTGAATGCCAAAGGCTCGTGCTGATGGTCCCAGTGCAACAGGACCCATCGCGTTCCCCAACAGGCATTTCCGTGGGTTTGCTTTGAGAGCAGGAATTGCCTTATTGAACATCACTCCTCAGCCAAAATCCAGTAATTTACAAACTGTTTGTGCCTGGGATAGGCATGTTAAAAGACTTTTAAGATGCTGAAGTAATTTAATTGGGCCCTAAAATGGACTTGAGTCACTTTGTGCCTGACGAAGGCCACCTCTGCTGATGGAGCAGCGTAGAAAGGTTCCCTTGTAAATGGCAATGTCTTATTTTGTGTTTAACGAGAAAAACTTCTGGTGCCATGAGGACACTTTAAGTATTGTCCTCTCTGAAGGACTTTACTGGATGCAAATAAAAGAAAAAGGAGCTTTTCCAAATGAGGGGAAAATAATTTTTTGAATTCCAAATGTTTTACTGCTTTTGTTTTGCTTCCCATCTCTGCTTAATAATATCGGGAAATTTCTGTAACGTGGTTGCTATGGTAAGAGCAGACCTATGTGCCCTCACACAAACTGTGAACCACGATGAAGTGTTTCATCTTACTGGAGCAAAGGAAGGTATGATTAGCACATTAACCCCTTCAGACCCGGCAGCCTTTTGTCCTCATGGTGCTAGGCTGAGATTTTTCCTTTCATAAGGCAGATTTTGGGGCTGTTCTGTAATGCACGTCGGGTAGCGAGGTGGATACTGACAATGCTTTTAAAGCCTTCTTGCTGAACTTATAAATTCATGCATCTGAGAGCCAGGAAGAGCTCTGTCGGGCATGTTTCAAACAGGTTATGCAGTTTAAATCAAGAAAAAAATTATAAACTACGTTTGAATGATTGTTTTCTCAAATACTTCCAAAGTAGTTTTTAAGTCTTCCAGTGTTGGAGCATTCCTTGTGACCCTTGGAGAAAAAAACCAAAACCTTAAAAAACAACCGAAATGAGCCCCTCTTGTGCTGTTCAGTTAACCTGAGAGGTGAAGAAATGAAGGCAGGAAGTCGGGGGGTTGTTTTCTGACTGCAGCTTCTGCCAGTTGGTCTTTTTGGGTCTCTGGACTACCTAGCCTTGCTAGTTAGGAGGGCTGTCAGCTTCCTCCCCCGTCCTTTCTGGTGCCTCTTCTGCACGCAGCCGTGCGCGGGCTCTCCGTGCGGTGAGAGCAGGCTAGGGCTCTGTCGCAGTGGATGGCTTTCTGCTATGCAAAGAGATGGTGTCTGCCCTTGGATGCTCGTGCATCAGGGACAGTAATCGATCTTAGTCCACAAAATAAATCACTGTTGTCAGCGCAGTATCAGGATGCTGACAGCCGGTTTTGTTGTTGTTGGGGGTTTTGTTCATTTGTTTTTTAATATGCACATTGAATTTACTTAAAAAACAAGTCATGATCTAAGGAGAGTCGTTTATGCCAGATCTTCAGATGTTCTAGATCAGCACAGCACCACAGACTGCAGTGACGTGGCACAGATTTCAGTTAGTGGAAGATACCACCTCTCTCCTCCTTGAGGAGGTGACACCCCTTGAAAAGAGAGGATTAAACGCCTCTCAAAGTAGCGTTCGTAAAATTAGTGTAAATTCACAGAAGCTGGCTGGACGCCCACGGGTGACCAGACATTTCGCATATAAATATGTAACTGTTGGTAGCAGATTCTGCTACTGTATGGCTGAATGTCTTTGTTTAGGAGATGTATGTCTGTCTTTATTCTAGTCAAAGAGGATGAAATGTATACTGATCTTCTCGAATTGCGTAAAAAAAATTGCCGCCTCCACTGGTGATATCTTGCTTCGCGTTCCGCCTTTTGAAATGGAATTAATTGTTTAGCATTGTAGTCTCTAAGATAGTGCTTTGAATTCCTTCTCTGATTATAGATTTTTATCTCTCTTCATATCAGTCCTCCGGCTTTATTGCGTTTTACACAGCTTTATTCTGCTCCTGCCTGTGGAACTTCACTTCAAGTGTGTTGAATGAACTCTGCTCTAGCTGTTTATTTCTGCATTCGATTAGTAATTAACTCTGGGCAAGCTTTCCCACTGCCTCCCTGCAAACCCTGTTGAACAGTCTGTAGCTGAAGGATCAGCTGAAATAACTGTCTTAGACTGTTTGCCACAGTGAAGAGCTAGGGCAGGGAGAAGTATCGATTCTGTAAGGAGCAGGGGGAAACCGGGTGGCGAAGGGCGGCACTGGACCAGGCATGGGTGAACTGGGGTAGGGTGGGAATTCATCCTCTAACTGCTTTTTCACCAAAGTGGAAAAGACTCTGGAGACTTTGAATCAGTGATGGCTCCTCTGAGTGAGCTCAGCCTGTGACGGTCCTTCAAGGACTGTTCGCCTGGAGTGCTGGATGCGTATTTTCAGGTGAGGGCAAGCCAAGCTGCAGAAAGTTATTATTTTCTGTCTTTCATTAGCCAGTGGGTAGAGAACAGGGGTGCGGGTAGAGAACAGGGGTGCAAGTAGAGTGAAACAGGGACTGTGTGCTTAGGCCATCCGTGTGTGTGAGTGCAGGGAGCACGCTGGGAATTCTTAATGTGTTTGCTTAATAGTATTCTCTAGCTCCTTTTATTTTTTTTTTTGAAAGGCATGTGAGTGCTGGACATGGGGATTGTCCCGATTGTTTTGCTGCTAGTACGTGCCCTGGCTGTTTTGGCTTGGGCCAACTTGCCATCTCCATGATAAAGCCCAGGCACAGTTTGCTGGTACAGGCTGTGCCAAGCACCATTTCAAGAGTGTGGCTGTGGCACTGTCAGCTTCGGATCTGTTCCCCTTCTGCAGACCCCCAGTCCGATCCTGGGAGGCTCTGTGCCTTCAAACCCCTGTTCTTGTCCCTGTGCCATCACCTGGGCAGGTAAAACATACGCCTTATTTACTACGCTAGGAAAATCCTTTACATTCGATCCTTCTGATGGGCTGCAACAAACTTCCCTTCTCTGTTTCAACTCCTTTAAATTGGGGGAAAAAAGAAATGAAGCAGTAATTGTGCCCTCTGGATCCATCCCTTGTAGAGTTCTGTGGCCCTAGGAGACCCGTGCCCTGCTGCCATGAAGTATGAACACATACACACAACCAGGTGTGTTATGTGGCCTCAGGAGTGATTTATTTAGCAGTATGGGCATAATCACTGCCCTGAATTGTGGTCTGAACTTTGGAAATACAAGAGGAAGATGAACTTCCTTTCCTTCTGATGGTAAAGGATGAGGGCTGGGTTGTGCTGATATTTTTATCTGCTGATTATTCCTGCCCACGCGGAAGAAAGGTTAGTCTGTAAGTTAGTTCAGAAATACCGCGGTGGTTGCATGACTCCAGCTCAGAGATGAAACTTCTGTACACACAGGCGTATATACAAGCATCCACGTCTCCAGCTGGACACACAAATCTGGGACTGGGCTTGGCTACTAGGCAGGGGCTTGCTAAAAAGCCTGTGAGAGTACAAGTGCCAGCTGGTGACTGCAAACATCTCTGTTGCGCTACTGCTAGAAGACCAAGTGTAGAAAGCAGTTATTCAGAGGAACAATTAAAGGAAAAGAGTCCAGCAAAACATTACAGGGATTCCTTCGCTCAGGAGAGGAGCCTAGGTTGTTTTTTTTTCCTTTACGTTTCCAGTCATCTAAATCGGGTAAGGTACCCTGAGTGCCCTTGCATGATACCCTTAGCTGTGCATGAGGAAAGTAAGATCTGGAGAGGAAGACTATTTAGGGAGCTCTATAAATAAGCCTACGCTGCGGCAGCGGCAGATGCACCACCATGCTTCGTGCTGCTGACCGTGCACAGGGGTGAAAGGCCGGTTAGCCAGCGCTGTGAACAATGAGGAGGTCCATCTCATTAGACTTGGACTTGGAAGAGTGAAAGGACATTATTAAATCCCTGAGACAAAAAAGGGCTTAGAACAAAGGCCTGAGAACAGATGGGGATCTCATAAAAGGAGGAGGAGGAGGGTTACATGGGGAGAACTTGCTTGAAACTTTAATACCACTGCAACATTGCAGGGGAAAATCAAATGGGAGCTGGGAAATCGCACACCACAAGATGGCAAACAGTCTCAGTTTCTAGACTGTACCTGCTGGAGAAGGCTGCCCTAGCATCTCCCCTGCTCCCCTTCTCCAGCTGATTATGGACCTTTCCAGAGGCCGTTCCCATGAAGCAATGAGGGTAGGCAGACACTGAGGGGTTCTGTGGTGGTGAGGCAGGGTGAAGCTCACTGAGCAGCCCAGTACACGAGTCGGCATCCGGCAAGGACTTGCTCCGAATGCGCTGAAACCAGTAAGCCGCTCACTAAATTCAGTGGGCTTTTGATGAGCCTCTCAGCAGCCAGCAAAGCAGGGGAAGGGGTCCCTGTGCTGCTGGAGGCCTTTCAAGTGAGGCACGCATCTGTGCTAAGGGCACGCTCAGTCTCAAAACTGACCGCTCACTCTGCTTCCCATAAAGGTTCCTTTGACTTCCAGTCCGTGGTGCTCAGGGCAGTGGGTGGTGGGTCTGTCACACCCGCTTGAGGAAGGGGAGCTGCTCAGCTACACGTGTTACGGTCCCCTTACTGTGGTTGGCAAAAAAAAAAATCTTCTATACCTTGGATGGATACATTTCAGCCCAAACCTACGCAAACTGATGTGCAGTTATGAGGTCTGTGCATGCTTACAGCAGGGAGCAACAAGTTTGCCGTTATGTTGAGAAGCATGTGTTAAAATAGTTGCCAAGAAAGAAAATGAGCTGTCTTCTCCCTGTGCTCTGAAGATCCCTGGTAAACGACTTCTAAAAATCACCAGAAAGTGTAGCCTGCCATGAGCCACACTGAGGAAGTTGTGGCTCTCAGGTGAGGATTAAATACCTTACAGTTAAATTTATTTACTGGTGTTATTGAACTTAAACCCAAATGTAGTCTGAACCCTCCGCTACTCCCAGGGCAGAGCGCAGCTGCGCTTTTAGACCTCCAGCAAACTACTCGCTGTGTTAAATGAACTTGCCATCTGCCCAGTGCCTTTGCCTGGCAACCAAGTTGGGCACTAACGGCCATCCCCAGGCTACTCTGTGGGATTAGAAAGGATCTCCTGAGCTGCCACCACCACTGGGATTTCTTCTGCTCTATAACACTTGCCAACGGAGATATTGAGTTTGTTACTCAGCCAAGAAACTGTCTCCACGTATACTGACCAAGCAGCCGTCTGGCTTGGGAGGACCAAGTGGTTTTAATTTTGTTTTCCTCCAGCTTTGAACTTTACTGTCCAGGGACTGGCAGCAGCCAGCTTTTAACCCGCCGGTGTGGACTGTTCTTCTAAACTGGCTCAGGAAGGAGCCCAGGTCTCTGAGCAGAAGGGAAAGGGCAGGACACTGACAAAAGAGGGGTGGGGGGAGAAGGAGAACAAACCCACTCAGGGACCCTCCAGAGCTGCTGCCTCACCACAGGACTATTAGCACAAACCTCTTGGGCACCTCGTCAGGTCAGGAGGTCTTTTGCTCCTGGACGCTGAGAGAGCCTGTGAAGCAGAGAAACACAAGCTGCCTGTTTGGATCACTGCATGCAGTTAGACAGCAGGGAGGCTGCTGCTTGCCAGCCTCCTTCCCCTGGAGCAGGGTGGTGGCAGCGCTGGTGTCCACCTCTGGAATGGTCGGCTCACAAAGAGGGGCTAATTTTCTCTGCCGCAGTTGGGGGATGTCAAACTGTGCTGCTGATAATAAGGTCTGAGAGCACCAGGAGCAACCAGGTGTCGACAGCATCCCAATAAGAGCGAGGCGCTGCAGCCAGCGAGGCGTTCTGTCTGCTGAAGTGTGCTTTCCTGGGAGAAGTTGGAGGCTCTGCAATGAGCATGGGATGAGTTTGCCACTGCTGACTGCCAGTTTAACTCCATGGAGCTGCTGGAGATCTTAAGTGTTCCTTGCAAAGCAGAATTTACACTTTAGTGCCTATTACTAAAAATATGTAACTTGTATTTACATGGCACCTTTCATCTTGGAGGGACCCTGAGCTTTTTGCAGGTTGTCTATAATGGAATCACTCAGCCGCCAGCGACATATCATCATCTCTGGGGCACAATGAAACAACGATGCTGTGATAGGGAGGAAAATAACTTCTATTGAAAGCACATGGGGATTCGGGGGGGCTAGAAGGTGATGATGCCAAGATGGAGATGGTTGTGGAGAGTGCTGCAAAGAATAGTTCATACTCTGGTGAAAAGCAGCCACAGAGCCCTGGCCACAGCTCACTCTGCTTTTTGCTGCGGCAGGAGAACAGCAGCAGCAGATGCACCACTGGAACCCTCGTCTGGCAGGAGCTTCCTCCTTGGTAATCCTCCGGGCCAGCCGATGGCCCTGCTGGGGTTTGGGGGTGAGAGCGCAGCCAAAGCCTCCGGCAGGAGTTGGGCAGGAGAGCCAAGCCATCCACAGGTACGGTGAGGCAGCAGCCCATGACCAGGGCCATCCTCGCAGCCCTTGGGGTCGGTGTGACCGCTGCCACCTGCCCCGCGTGAGCTGAAAGTCGGCGGGCAGAGCCTCCGGGGTGCCTCTGGCTCGGGGCTGCGGCAGGGACTTTGCCACCTGCTGCTTGAGGTTCAGCCCGAGAAAACGAGTGTGATAATCAAGTGGTGACCTTAAACAGGGGAGGAGAGGGCAAGGCTGGGCAGCGATGCCATCGGTGGGCCCTGGGAACGGTGCCCAGGGCAGCCCAGGTTACACACACCTGTATCTGCAGCACCAGCTAGACTTTGTCACAGTTACCATAGCGGTGACGTGGCGATGGGCAAAGGGACTGAGAGCACGTGGCTTTCCCTGCGCAAACGTCGCCGGACCCGGTTTGTTACTCATCTCCTACATACTGAGAGGGAAAGTGCTGGAGCAAGGGTTTGTCCTTGTGCGTTTGAAGTACCTTGTCCTCAGGCTTCCGAGGCAGATGGTGCCAGTCTGACATTTGGTCTATCTTTGGCATTAGAATTTGCAGCTTTTGCGAAAAAAAGAGACAGGCCGAATGAGCAGGATTTCTATGATTTTTTTGAGTCTTGACAGTTGCTAGAGAATTGGATGGATGCTAGGTGACAGTTTTTGCTGGGAATTTATTTTTTCCCAGTCAAATATTTATTTTAAAACAAGCCCATTTGCTCTATTTTTTGCTGTACCAATGGATACCAATTGCTTCTGCTTTCTGAAAAAATCAAAATACTTGATATCTTAAAAATTATTTTCTGATATTTGCATTTAGAATGACTGTTAATGTTGTCTTCTATGTTTTACCGTAAGTGTTTAAAGCAATCTCCAAACCAAATTAAAACATTGACTTGCTTCAGCCTTTAACGAGTTTCTTAGACCAACTTTTCAGTTCAATGGAAAATGAATGTGTGTTTTGGACTCAGCAGGGTAATGTCCCTGATATGTTGGGACTTGCAGAGTCCCAGGACAAAGCAAGAACGTGCACAGCAGAATCAGAAATCAGAATCATGACCAACTGGCACGCACAGTGTTCGTTCCACGTGGTATTTCCATCACGGGCTTTTGGAGTACTGGGTCTGTGGCACTGAGTGACTGGACATCCTAGCTGAGAAGCCGTAAGCTGCTTGTAATAAAAAAATGTTCTGGGTGGAAGAAAATCCCCCGTGTTGCTCCCTGCTCCTGACTCATTTCTTGTATAAGGCACCTCTCTGCTGTACCTACTTGGGGAGGATAATCTTGTGATTGACAAAGCTGCTGCTTCCCGTCTTGCTACCCCCAGAAATGCCACGTGTTGAAGAAGAGGAAGAGAAGTTTATTCTGGCTAAAAGCGTAAATTATTTATCACTTCAGGCTTCACCCTCAGCAGTGTTTTGCGGTGGTTACGTGCCTTATTTGGGCTTTGTTTCTTGCTAATTCCAGCATTCTCTAGCATCATCCTTGACTGCTGCCAGCACTTCTTTCAGGGGCAGATTCTTCCAATTCCAAAGAAAGACAACTGCAACATGCAGTTCATTGATACAGAGCTCTCGAATGGGGAAAGAACGTCAATTTATGCTTATGTCTCATCGTTCTTGTTGAAATCTAGAGGTAGAACAAAAAAGATCCCCTGAGATCTCATTGCTTCTGCTTTGCCCTGGGCTGGAGCAGTAGAGGGAACCCGGGGTGTTGTGTTCAGTTCATCCCGGTTTTGAGGATCCTGGTAACGGGTCGCAGCAGCATGTGCTTGGGGGGTGGGTTTGCCGTTGTTTGTGCCGGGAGCAGGCAGGTCGCTGGGAAAGTGCAGTTCTCTCTTTTCCAGTCAGTGGCAATTGGTCCTTGCTGTGCCCTTTGCCCCTTCTGCCTCTGATCTCGGGGACTGTCTGTGCTGCTGCAGTTCCAGCTTGACCAACAGGGAGATTAATAGGCCAGACTGGTGATACGTTAGACAACCCGATGTTACGCGAGTTGACAGAAGATGCGATAACTCTTTGGACAGACCTTTAGAAAAGGTTCA